>NC_135900.1:70737759-71037759 GCF_964194155.1 Cetorhinus maximus | reverse complement strand
CCCTCCCCCCTTCCTCCCCCCCTTCCTCCTCACCCTCCCCCCCCACCTTCCTCCTCACCCTCCCCCCCCCCACCTTCCTCCTCACCCTCCCCCCCCCCACCTTCCTCCTCACCCTCCCCCCCCCACCTTCCTCCTCACCCTCCCCCTCCCCACCTTCCTCCTCACCCTCCCCCCCCACCTTCCTCCTCACCCTCCCCCCCCCCACCTTCCTCCTCACCCTCCCCCCCCCACCTTCCTCCTCACCCTCCCCCCCCCACCTTCCTCCTCACCCTCCCCCCCCCCACCTTCCTCCTCACCCTCCCCCCCCACCTTCCTCCTCACCCTCCCCCCACCACCCCCACCTTCCTCCTCACCCTCCCCCCCCCACCTTCCTCCTCACCCTCCCCCCACCACCCCCACCTTCCTCCTCACCCTCCCCCCCCCCCCACCCCCACCTTCCTCCTCACCCTCCCCCCCCCCCCCACCCCCACCTTCCTCCTCACCCTCCCCCCCCCACCCCCACCTTCCTCCTCACTCCCCCCTTCCTCCTCACCCAAGTTCCCCCTGAGCTCTCATTGCTTGGTTTCCATTTCATTCCGATCCCTCATTCTCCAGTCTCACTCTTCATCTGCAAGCCCCCATTCTCTAGTATCCCTAATGCGACATTTACCCTACTAATTTATATTACTTACTGCATTCTTTCAATCTTCTTCCTCAGTGAAACGGCAGAAGGATGGCATCGTTGTTTCGAAGTGAGGAGATGTGCCTGACCCAGCTCTTTCTGCAGGTTGAGGCTGCCTATTGCTGCATCTCCGAGCTGGGAGAGCTCGGTTTTATGCAGTTTCGAGATGTAAGTAAAAGTTGACAGGCTTTAATTTTTCAAAAATTATTTCTAAATATGGACAAGCCCCATCCTTCTTAACCCTTGGAAAGGTGTCTTTTTAAACAGCTGCAGCCCATGTGGTGAAGGTATTCCCACAAACTGTTAGGGAGGGAGTTCCAATTGCTAAGGATTATGAAGGGACAGTGTTATGTGTCCACGTCAGAATGGGTATGTGGAGGAGAACATGGAGGTCATAGTGATATTCCCAAATTTTCTGGATTACTCCCGATGCCACATGCTAGTGAGTGTAGGAATGGGCGGATAGAACAGATGAATGTGTAGCTGAAGAGTTGGTGCAGGAGGGAGGGCTTTAGATTCCTACATCACTGGGTCATGTTCCCATAAGGTGAGGGATGGGATCAATAAGTCCAGAGAACCTTGGATGTTGAGGAATCTACAGGATTGGTTAAGGGGAAAAAAAAAGGAAGCTTATGGTAGATACCAAGGGCTCAAAACAGCAGATGCCCTTGAGGAATATAGAAAGTGCAGGGGGTTACTTAAAAAAGAAATTAGGAGGACATGAAAAAACACTGGTGGGTAAAATAAAGGAAAATCCAAAGGCATTTTATAAGTATATTAGGTGCAAGAGGATAACCAGGGAAAGAGTAGGGCCCATTAGAGACCAAAGTGGCAATCTGTGCAAGGAGCCGGAAGATGTAGGTGAGGTTTTAAATGAGTACTTTGCACCTGTATTCACTATAGAGAAGGATGATATAGGTATAGAAATCAGGGAGAGGGGCTGTGATATACTTGAACAAATTAGCATTGAGAGGGAGGAGGTATTAGCAGTTTTAGTGGGCTTAAAAGTGGATAAATCCCCAGGCCCAGATGAGATGTGTCCCAGGCTGCTGTGGGAGGCAAGGGAGGAGATTGCAGGGGCCCTGACATTAATTTTCAAATCCTCTCTGGCTACAGGAGAGGTGTCAGAGGACTGGAGGACAGCAAATGTGGTACCATTATTCAAGAAGAGTGGTAGGGATAAACCAGGGAACAATAGGCCAGTGAGTCAGTGGTAGGGAAACTTTTGAAAAAAATTCTGAGGGACAGACTTAATCTCCACTTGTAGAGGCAAGGATTAGTCAAGGATAGTCAGCATGGTTTTGTCTGGGGAGATCATGTCTAGCGTATTTGATTGAATTTTTCGAGGAGGTGACTAGGTGCGTAGATGAGGGTAGTGCAGTTGATATAGTCTACATCAACTTAAGGCTTTTGACAAGGTCCTGAATGGGAGAATGGTCAAGAAGGTAAAAACCCATGGGATCCAGGGAAAATTTGGCAGATTGGATCCAAAATTGGCTTAGTGGCAGAAGGCAGAGGGTGATGGTTGAAGGTTGTTATTGTGACTGGAAGTATGTGTCCAGTGGCATACTGCAGCGTTCAGTGCTGGGTCCCTTGCTATTTGTAATCTGCATTAATGATCTAGACGTGAATGTCGGAGGTATGATCAGTAAGTTCACAGATGACATGAAAATTGGTGGTGTGGTAAATAGTGAGGAGGAAAGCCTTAGTCTACAGGACAGGTGGCTAAGAAGGCATATGTGATACTTGCCTTTAGTAGTTGAGGTATTGAATACAAGAGCAAGGAGGTTATGATGGAGCTGTATAAAACGTTATTTAAGCCACAGATGTAGTACTGTGTGCAGTTCTGGTTGCCACACTATAGGAAGGATGTGATTGCACTAGAGAGGGTACAGAGGAGATTCACCGGGATGTTGCCTGGGTTGGAGCGTTTCAGCTATGAAGAGAGACTAGATAGGCTGGGGTTGTTTTCCTTACAGCAGAGAAGGCTGAGGGGGGACCTGATTGAGGTATACAAAACTGAGGGGCGTAGATAGGAGGAAACTTTTCCACTTAGCGGAGGTGTCGATAACCAGGGAGCATGGATTTAAGGTAAGGGGTAGGAGGTTTAGAGGGGATTTGAGGAAATATTTTTTCATCCAGAGGGTGGGGGTGTATCTGAAACTCATGCCTGAAAGAGTGGTAGAGGAGGGTGCCTTCTCAACATTTAAGAAGTATTTAGGTGAACACTTGAAACATCATAGCATACAAGGCTGCAGGCCAAGTGCTGGAAAATGGTTTATAGTAGATAGGAGCTGGATGACCAGCGTAGACACGATGAGCTGAAGGGCCTCTCTGTGCTGTAAAGCTCTGACTCTATGCCCTTCTAGCTGATGTAGATCATGGGTCGAAAGGTACTGTCAGCATTATTGCGATAACTTTAAACCTTCTCCCAAAGCACTAGTTATCCTGCCTGCAAGAATATTAGTCCTAGTTCTGCTCAGGTACAACCCATCCACCTTGAACTGGTCCCTCCTATCATAGGGCTGGTTCCATTGTTCCAAGAATCTGAAGTCCTCCCTCCTGCACCATATCTGTCGTCACACATTGACCTTCCGTATTCTCCTATTTCTGCTCTCACTAGTGGTTGGCACTGGGAGTAACCAGAGATGATTAATTTTTGAAGTCTTGCTTTTTAACTTCCTCACTAGCTCCTTTAATCTTTAACTGCAGGACTTGAACCTAATTCCTCCAGATGTCATTGGTTCTTTCATGAGCCATGGCTTCTGTATCTTATCCTTCAGCCTGCAGAATACTATGCAGCCTGTGATCTCCCTTACCCTGGTACCTTGATGCCTCCCTTGATATTGGTGTCGTTTTGTTTGCTTCCCAGGCTTCCTCCAATGTTTTTGGTATCAGAAACAACACTATAAAGTTAATGGAGAGGGAGGAGATATACTGGAATACTAGTGAATTCGATAGACATCACTTCATGTCAGATCCTGCTCCAGTTTCTGCATGTGAAGATTGGCTCTATGTTGGTGAATGGGTTTAAATTTCACTGTATATGGCACTTGCCCCATCTTTACAGATGTAATAAGCCAACCCCTGTTTGAATAATGCCTTGGTCAGTGTTTTTTGTTTATGCTTGTGCCTGATTTGGTTTCCCTGCAATGTGAATGGGACAGCCATTGGCAAATGAGTCTTGCTGAGCCTCCCACACTTTGACAGAGATGTTGGTGTTGTTTCTGGGAGGAAGGCCTGAACCGTTGGGCCTCATTTTTGGTGATGACATGTCATGCAACTCATGGGACAAGAATCTTTATCATTCAATGAACACAATTTTCCTCCAGCAATTCTGCCTTTCCTCCTGAAAGGCTTTGACTCTTGCAGGGGTACAATTAAGTTCTCACCAACATTTCCACCAGTTTTTCATTTTTGCAGTGTGAAAGCTAGAGTGTGTGAAAGCAGTTCATTCTTGTGGGGTCAGTGTGTGGAAGGCTGGTTATTGGTCCAGTCAATGTTCCCACATGATGTGCTCTTTCTAGATGATGATAAACTGGAATGCTACTCATTTTCACTCCACCCCCACCCCACCCTGCCTCACCTGTGCTCTCCCCCCAATCCCTATTGCACCCTGGCCTGGCTGTTCAATTCCAAAGACAATTGTAGTGCCCCTAACAGCTGTCCCAGTTAAGATCAACATAGACCATTGATTGGACTTGGGATCTTCCTAGTCCGTGTGGCCAACTGACCCATTTGGAGAGCTGCCCATTTAATTTGCATATACGCAAATAGTATTTTTTTCTTCTTGCGTTTCCATGCTTAGTGAAAATGTTTTCTTTTAAACTGTGTGTCTTCAGAAGCCAACCCCTCACTCCAGTAATTTGAATAAAGAGAACTCGGAATACTTGCTTCATGAGCACAGGACATACCAGGGTGGTGGAGTTAAGAAGTTTCCATTTTTACAACAAGTGGTAATGGAGAGCAATACTTTAGTGTGTCTCTTTTTTTCACAGCTAAATGCAAGTGTCAACTCATTCCAACGAAAATTCGTGAATGAAATTAGACGTTGTGAAGTGATGGAGAGAATTCTTCGTAAGTATGCGTATATACTTGTGTGAAAATGATCAATACAGATTATCTTGTGTGTAAAATAGTGAACATAGTGGAGAGGTGATTCTGTAAAGACTCTCCTAAATCTGTACTCTACTCAAGTAGATAGCATGTGAAAAATAGTGACAAATCAAATCCCCAGATTTGTGAACATTTTCACACTGTTTTGAATATTCCTTCTCTGCACCCACCTCCCTCCCCCTGCCCCCTACCCTAAACATATTGCTAATCTTGGGATGGCATGAGGCTCACGTGGAACAGAAATGCTAGTATAGACCTGTTGGACTAAACGGCCTGTTTCTATTCTGTAAGTCCTATCTAATTTCATCAAGTCTATTTGAAATTAATTTCTCTGTATTGAAGCCAAATTTTAAAAAATTAGAGGCATGATTGATAACTCTGTCAGGCTGTAAATTTTACTGTGAATTTTATATTAATGAATTTATTAATCTGTTAGTATGAAATTCCTTCATCCAATTTCAGGAAAAAGAAATTTAATGAAAATCCTTCATTTCAGCTATATGACAGGATAAATCCTCAGCAGTGCTGAGGGTAAGGTTTGACTTAGTCCCATGTCCCATGAAGTCAGCTTGCAAACACGACTGACATTGCAGATAGTCATCACTGCAAGGTATCTCCATAGATTCCAGTATCTGAGTTGACTTGGCTTAGTTTGTCTCATTTTTACTTGAGTCAAAATTGAGAGTTTGTGGGCAGCATTTACTACTTTCCCTGGAGGAGAGTTTGGAAGCTTTTTAAGTGGGGTGGGGGGACATCATTTGATTGGGTGGCAGGGTTCGAGGCAGGTACCCTGTCATTTCCACCTGATTAAGCCCAGGGTGGGAAGGCTCACAGCCTTTCAGTCTGGATCCCTTGGTGAGCCTAGGCCTCTCCCTGGGTGCTTTACAGGCAGCATTCACCACCCCCAGTGTCACTGCTGGCAATGGAGAGCTGCTGGCCTCTGACTGACCAACAACCTTTGGCATGCAGGATTTCCAACCACTGGGGTTCTGAGTCCTGGGGAGGGCCCAACACTGGTCAGTTAAGTGCCTAATGGCCACTTAATTTCGCTAGGTCTTTGACAACAGAGATGACACGGGACCCCTGTTGGTTTTCTAACCGGTGGGTGTGATCCCAGTCACCCAGATTAAATTCTGCCCGGAATCCTACTCAATGATCCAAGCGCACAACTTAGGACTGGAGTTTTGTTTTATGGGAAGTACTGTCCTTCCAATGAGATCTTAAACCCTAAGACCTATGGATGTTATCTGAAAAAGAACAATGACATCTCTGGGTGTCTTGCCTGATATTTCTCCCTCAACCTAATCTTATTCCTATATTTGAAAATGGAGATGAAACAAGTCCAGGGACTATAGATAAGTTAGTTTAACGTTAGTGATAGGAAAGATAACCTATACTCAAAGATGCAATAGAAACACATAGATGCTAAAAATATATGGAATAGTCAACATTGGTTTCAAAAGGGCAGCTTATGCTTGACTAACCTTATTGATTTATTTGAGGAAATAACAAACAATAGACAAGAGTAATCCAGTAGATATAAAATACTTGGATTTTCAATAGGCCTTCAATAAGGTACCGTTTAGTAGACTCATGACTAAGGTCAAAGCATGTGGAGTTAGAGGTTAGGTAGCAGAATGGATAGCAAGCTGGTTACAAAATTGAAAACGGATTTGGAAATAAAGATAGTTGCTCCAACTGCCTGAAAGTGACAAGTAGTGTTGCATGGGGATTGGTGCTGACACCACTGTTCTTCACCATGAGCATAAGTAATTTGGTCTCAGGACTCAGAATTGCAATTTTGAAATTTGCAAATGACACCAAATTTGGGAGTACATTAAATAGAGAATGACTGACAAAATACAAAGCGACACTAATAATTTTACAGAATGGGTGTGTACATGGCAAATTAATTTCAATGTAAGTAAGTGTGGGGTGGCGTATTTAGGTAAGAGATATCAGGAGACCTCCAAGCACAATAGGAACTCAAATGGGATAGAGAAGCGGAGAGGACTAGGGTACGCACATTATTAAAAGCAATGCAAGTTAATAAGGCAAAAAATGCAAACAAAGCACTGGAGTTCATTCTAGAGGAATAAAATTGACAAGTAGAGTGGTTATAAAATTGAGTACAGCACTAGGCCAAATATTACAGAATGAATATAGAGGCACTTGCAAAAATGCAAAAAAAGATTTACGAAGATGAAACCAGAACTGAGAGGTTATAACTGTGAGTAAGGACGGAAAAGGCTGGGGCTCTTTTCTCTAAAAGAGGCTGAGGGATGAACCAATGGAGGTTATAAAGGGCTTGATAGGGTCGTTGTAGGGTAGATGTTACCCCTTGAGGGGAGTCCAAGATTAGTGTCCATTAAGGCAAGACACTCGCCAATAAATCCAATAAGGAATTTAGGAAAATCATCTTCACCCAGAGAGTGGCTTTAAGGTGAAGCTTGCACCATATGGGGTATTTGAACAGAATAGCATTGATGCATTTAAGGGGAAGGTGGAAAAGCACATGAGGGAGAAAGGGGCATGCTGATAAGGGTACATGAAGGAGGGAGGAGGCTGAAGTAAAGCATAAACTCCTCACAGACCAGTTGAACCGAATGGCCTCATCTGTGCTGCTGATTCTGTTTGAAACCAGAACCATGAAAAACAAATTGATCTCACAGTTGACAGCCTGCAGTTCTATAATGACTGTTACATTCACTAACCATCATTGCACTTTAAAACAAATTCTCTGAGAAGCACTATGTGATGCTTTGACATTTGGTGTAAATATAAGATATCCCTTAACCCAAAATAAGCTGTCCCAGTATGATTAGATGCAAGAAAAATATGGGAATTAGAAACTAGGGCAGATTGAAACAGGAGATGTAAAAAGTAAGAACCAAGTATATGACAGTAAGAGAGAAATGCTTTAGTCCACGGCTGAATGGAGGGGGCTAGATTAAATCTGTAACAAAAGACAATCTTTTAGCATTTAGAATCAGAGAATCCTAGAATAGTTACAGTCCAGGAGTAGACCATTCAGCCTGCCATGACTGTGCTGGTTCTTTGCAAGAGTAAATTAGTCAGCCTCAAACCCTGCTCTTGCCCTGGTGATTATCCAATTCTCCTTTGAAAGCCATAACTAAATCCCCCTCCACCACATACTCAACTAGTGCATTCAAAACTCTAACCATTTGTTGCGTTTAAAAAAAAAAACCCACAATTTTCCTCACGTCACCGTTAGTTCTTTTGCTATTCATCTTCCATCTTTTCCGCACTCTTTCTAATCCTTCTTAAATTGCAGTGCCTAGAGTACTCCAGTTGAGGCCAAGCCAGTATTTTATAAAGTTTCACCGTGAGCTCCTTGCTTTTGTAATCTATGCCTCTATGAACCCCAGGGAGCCGTGACTTTTTTAACCTCTTTCTCAGCCTAGCCTGCCCTGCCAGCTTCATTGATTTGTGTACACATTTCCCCAGGTCTGTCTGTTCCTGTACCCTTTTCCAATTTTACCTTATATTTTATATTGTCTCTCCTCATCCTTCTTACCAAAATGTATGAATTTGCACTTCTCTGCATGTCTGCCCATTCCACCAGCCTGCCTATGTCACAGTTCACAATATTTCCAAGTTTCCTGTCATCTCCAAATTTCAAAATTTGATTTTGTGGACCCAAGTCTAGGTCATTAATATATATCAAGAAAGGCAGTGGTCTTGGTACTGTACCAACCCCTGGGAAACCCCACTGTATACCTTTCTCCAAGCTGAAAAACTACCATTTTCACCGCCACACTCTCTGTTTCCTGTCACTCAGCCAGCTTTGTATCCATGCTGCCACTGCCCCTTTTTATTGGGTTTCAACTTTGCTGGCCAACCTGTGATTTGGCACTTTATCAAATATCTTGTGGAAGCCCATGTACATTATTAACAGCATATCCTTCTCACCCTCCTCTGGTATCTCAATCAGGTTAGTTAAACACAATCTGTGCTGGCTTCCCTTAATTAATCCACACTTATTGATGTAACTGTTAATTTTGTCCCAGATTATCATCTCTTTAAAAAAAACTTTCCCACCAGCGTGGTGAAACTGACTGGCCTGTAGCTGTTGTTTATCCTTCCACTATTTTTCGAACAAGGATACCAGCCTTCCAAACCCATAACCACTAGCATCTAATAAATGAGGGCAGCAGGTAGATGGGAGCACCATCACCTAGAAGTTCCCCTCCAAATCACTCACCATCCCGATTTGGAAATATATCACCGTTCCTTCACTGTCACTGGGTCAAAATCCTGGGACTCCCTCCCTAACAGCACTGTGGGTGTACCTACAACACATGGACTGCAGTGGTTCAAGAAGGCAGCTCACCACCACCTTCTCAAAGTTAACTAAGGATGGGAAATAAATGCTGGCCTAGCCAGCGAAGCCCACATTCCATGAATAAATTTTTTTAAAAATTAATATTTTCAGTTCTCTAGTCCTCTGGCACTTCCCCTGTATCTAAGGAGGATTGGAAGATTATGGCCAGTGCCTCTGCAATCTCCTCCCTACTTGTCTTAGGGGAGACAGTGGCATTGTGATAATTGTGGACACCTAGGCTAATGGTCTGGGGACATGGGTTCAAATCCCACCACAGCAGCTGGTGGAATTTAAATTCAATTCATAAATCTGAAATATAAAGCTCATCTCAGTAATGATGTAAAAACCCATCTGGTTTCCTGCCTGTGGGGCAGGAATTACCTGGTCTGGCCTACATGTGAATCCAGACCCATGGCAATGTGGTTGACTCTTAACTGCCCTCTGAAATGGCCTAGCAAGCCACTCAGTTCAAGGGCAATTAGGAATGTACAACGAATGCTGGCCTTGTCAGTGATGCTTACATCCCATGAAAAAAATAAGGAAGTATCCTTGGATACATCTCATCTGGTCCTGGTGATTTATCAACTTTTAAGTGCAGCCGCCTTTCTAACACCTCCTCTTTATTAATTTTAGCCCATCCAGTGCCACCAGGACTTTAGCAGAATCATTTTCCTTGGCAATATAGATGCCGAGTACTCATTTTAGTACCCCAGCCTTGCCCTCTGCCTCTATGGCCAGCATTTTTAGGATGGCAGAGTTTTCCTACCTGCCATCCGAAGAGTCAGCGGAGAACACATCCCCACCAATACTGCCTGCCCCATAGCCACTTAATGCTGCAACAAGCCTTAATTGACCAGAAGTGGGACTAGCACCCCTCACTCAGGAGGGACCCCTGCCTCAAAGAGTTGCCGGCCAATCTGATTGGTCCCCCTGCTGAAGCTGCAGTGGACAGTACTGGGATTGCAAACAATCCCCAGAGCCCAAGTCCCGGAAGTCCAGGACCAGGTGAATTTTGTGGGGCTCGGGGCAGGGAGGGTAATTGAGGCCTGGGCGGCTGGACAGAGGCAGTTGGGGATATTGGTGGAGAGGCCAAGGAGAGGGAGGATCTGCAGGGACCGTATGTTCTGCGTGGGGGTCACCCGATGATAAAAAGGCTGTTGATGGAGGCATTCCCTGCACCGCACTCCCCACCACCCCCACCCCCTTTTTCTGCTTCATCTTAATCTCTACCTCTTTTGTCATCAGGGAGCTTTGGCTATGCCTGTGCTATGTTTCCTCCTCATGAGAATATGCCTCAACTGTACCCAATCTATCTCATTCAACAATTGCCCATTGTTCTATTACAGCTTTTCCTGTCAGTCTTTGATTCCTCTTTACCTGGGCCAGATCTGTGTTCTCGTACTGAAATTGGTCCACCTCCAACTAGGTATTTTTACTCTGGATTGCTCCTTGTCCTTTTCCATAGGTAACCTAAACCGTAAGACCATGGTTCCTGAAATGTTTTTTTTACTAAGCCTTGATCCACTTGACTCAGCTCATTCCACAGGACACATTCAGCAATGCCTCCTTCCTCATTGTGCCAGAAACATACTGAGCTAGAAAATTCTTCAGAAAACACTTCAGAAATGGTTCCCCCCTCTCTGCCTTTTACACTATTACTATCCCTATTTATATTAGAATAATTAAAATTCCCCATTATCACTGCTCTGTAGTTTTGCACCTCTCTGTAATTTCCCCGTAGTTGTTGGTCTATAGAATTCACCCAATAGAAATGGTATGTCTGTTGTTTCGTCACAGAATCACAGAATCTTTACTGTGCAGAAGGAGGCCATTCGGCCCACCGAGTCTGCATTGGCTGTCTGAAAAAGCATTCTACCTCGTAGCACTCCCCTGTCTTATCCCCGTAGCCCTGCACATTATTTCTCTTCAAGTAGCAATCCAATTCCCTTTTGAATACATTGATCAAACTTGTCTCCATCACCCTTTTCAGGAAGTTTGTTCCAGACTCCAAACACTCTCTGGGTGAAAAAATTTTCACTATCAAAATTACTCCTTTTGCCAGTTAGTTTGAATCTGTGCCCTCTAGTTCTTAATGCTTTCTTGAGTGGGAACAGTTTCTCACTATTTACCCTGTCCATACCCCTCAGGATCTTGAATACTTTGATCAAGTCTCCTCTCAGCCTTCTTTTCTCCAAGGAAAACAGTCTCAATCTCTCCAAACTATCCTCATCGCTACAGTTCTTTATCCCTGGAATCATTCTTGTGAATCTCCTCTGTACTCTATCCAATGTCTTCACATCCTTCCTCGAGTATGGCACCTAGAGCTGGACTGGATGAGGCCTAACTAGTGTCTTATACAAGTTCAACATGACCTCTTTACTCTTGCACTTAATACCCCTATTAATAAAGCCTAAGATATTATATGTTTTATTAACTGCTCTCTCAACATGCTCTGCCATCATCAATGACTTATGTACATATACACTGAGGTCCCTCTCTTCCTGCACCTCCTTTAGAATTTCTCCCTTTATTTTGTACTGTCTCTCCATATTCTTCCTGCCAAAATGAATCATTTTTAACTCTAGCCAAATAGATTCTGACATTGACCCATGCAGGAATCCACTCTCCAGCTGTCATATCCTCCTTAATCGATATTGGCACCCCTCCTCCTTGCCTTCCTTCCCCATCTTTCCTGAACACCTTGTAGCCAGGAATTTTTAGTGCCCATTCCTGCCCTTTATTGAGCCAGTTCCCCTAATCACCTCAGCATCACATTCAAATGTGGTTATCTATTCCTGCAGCTCACTAACCTTATTTAACACAATTCGTCCATTAATATAGTAAAAAACAGTAAGCAAAAATAAAAGCCAAGTCAAATAAAAAAAACAATGAAAAGTTACTTGGATAGAAAGTCTAAGAAGAATTGGGAAAGCAAAATAATCTATAAAAGGCCAATAAAAAGGTTTTCTTAGGGAATATTAGTTAATACAGGGCTAGGGCTGAAAGGGAATGTAGCAGACCCTGGTTTAAGTGCCTTATGGCAGAGATAATGGTACATAGAAGTAAGAAAATTGTTGCCATATTGACACAGATGCCTGAAGGACAAACAATGTGGAAATTAAAGAAAGTTTCTTGCATGGAGTATTTTGGAATGTATAGCACAGACGATTCAGTCCAACTGGTCAATGCTGGTGTTTGGACTTCACATGAGCCTCATCCCACCCTAACTATTGCACTCCATCCTTCACCAGCCCTATACCGCTATTCCCTTTTCCCTCCTGCATGCAGCAAACCTCCCCGTAAATACATCAATGTTCCATGTGGCAGTGAGTTTTGTGTTCCCAAGTCTCTGTATTAAGAAATTCCTCCTAAGTTCTTTCTTGCTGATTATTCTATATTTATGCCCCTTGTTTCTTATTCACCCATGTGAAGAAACTGTTTCTTCACGTCTATCCGAGGAACTCTTGTGTAATTTTATGATCTTTATTGGGTCGCTTCTTCACCTTCTATTTCATGAGGAAAGAATCTCAACTTGCTTAATCTTTCCTGATAGTTGCATCTTTTCAATTCTGGTAACATCCTTGTAATTTTTTTCCACACTTTTCCAGTGTTTCAATATCTTTTTTGTAATATGGAAACCAAAACTGCACACCGTATGCCAAGTGTGGTTTAACCAACGTTCTATATAAATTTTCCCTGCTTTGCTATCCCATTCCTCCAGAAATGAACCGCAATTCTTCGTCTGAAATTGTTATTGTCTTATGAACTTATGTTGCTACTTTTAGGTAGTTGTGGAAAATGTTTTCCAGATCTCTCTGCTCCTCTAACCAATTTAATTTCTTAATTTCCAAGAAATGCCAACAAGTGATCTCCTTCCTCCTACCAAAATGAACCATCTCACACATCTGTATATTGAATTTAATTTGTGAAGTTTGTTACGACTGGATGGGAGGAGTGTGCGAATTATCAAGCCCCACTACCCCACAGGCCTACCATTAATTTAAATGTTTAATTTTCTCACCAAAATGGCAAATTGTGTATCTATACCTCTGGTACCCAGAGGAAAAGCGACTCTGACCAGGCTTCTTTCAAAAACCCAATGATTAATTTATATTTAAAACAAAACTTATTTTAACAAGTTGTAAGTGCTGGTTAACAGTTTCCATTTACTGTTGGACTGAGAAATTATCCTCATCTCTTACACTCTGTACACTCTACATTGTAACCACCTTTTAATTCTTTCTGATCATTGGCCTCTTATTTCACATCTTGCCACGAATCTCCTGTGTGGCACCTTATTGAGTGTCTTCTGAATGTCCATGTATCTCACATCCACTATATTATCCTTGTCTGCTTTTTCTGTTATTTTGTCAAAGCATTCAGTAAGGTTGGTTAAATATGAATCCTCCTTTAAGAAATCCATGTGGAATTTTCTTAAACTCTTGAGCTGAAGATATGTAATTCTCCCCACCTCACACCTACCCTAGAACAAGATGTTGAGTGAACATCATAGATGTTTTGCAATAATGGCTACACTTGAACTTGTCTTACCAAAGTGAGAATTCTAAAATTCCTGATTGTGCTTATTGATATTGTTTGGATTCAGATTTGCTGCAGTCAGTGCATTAGCCGTCACTTGTTCTTTATTTTTTTTAACCTTATATTAACTTGGATTTGTAGGATTTCTGGAGACTGAAATAGAAAGGGATGAGATTGCTGTCCAAGATGACGAAGAGAATCCCCAGGCCCCTCTTCCAAAAGATATGATTGACCTGGAGGTAAGGCAGGAAATCTTGTGCAGTCCAAATTATCATTGCATGTTCAACCTAGGGGATATAGTGGGTAGAATCTTCTGTGCCTGCTGGTGTCAGGCGTGTTCAGTGGTGTGAGTGGACAAGAAGGTCAGAAATCGGTTTCACGATGTTGTGAAACTAGTTCGCGATTGTCTGCTTAGCCCGTCAATGGAGTGCTGCATTTCCCACCATTGGATGTCGGGAACCTCATTGTAATACATCTGCATATCATTATAAGGCCAGCCTGCCGGAATCAATCATCCCCCCCCCCACCCCCAACCCCCACCACTGGATTGTCCGCCCACACCTTGTTTCACAACAGCAGTGAACCTCTTGGGGAATCTCCACCCTGCCTGCACAGGGACCGCTCAGCGCTTCTGGGTGTGCGTCACACTGGGCAGGCCTTAATTGGCCCGCCCATGTAAAATGGCAGTGCGCACCTGATTGGGGGCGCTGATTGGCTTCACATGTGCTCCTGCCCGCCCCCTGCACAACCAGGACCCCCCCCCCCCGCCCCAAAATGGGGAAATTTCTCACCCTGGATTTTCAACTGGCTGTTTGCCTCTTCTAGGAGATTACATGGCTGTGGATGGGGAGTGTAGGTGAATGTCCACAACTGTGTGGGACAGACTAGATGGACCAGTAGATGTTTTTTTGTCTGGCATTTTCATACCCTTGTATGACAAGAGGAGCATTATTGTTGTGAGTTTTACTCAAGTTCAGCTCTAGGAGAGGTTACTCTAAAGACCCAACCCAAATACCAGTCTGGCGGGTGTCTGGCATTCTTGTATCGGCCTGTATTTGCTGTATCTGTCGTGGTGCAAAGTTCATTGCATATAAATAAACAAAATCTCAGGGTGATGCAACAAGTCCATATGAGAAAAAAAAAGATAGGTTAATGTTTGGGTCAAGGCTTGCCTGTTACAATTTAAGCTCCTCACCCAGTATTATTAACCTATGTTCACAGTAAAGAGACAGTTTCATAAACTGATTCTTGATCCCTTGAACTAAAACTTGCAGCCCTCTGCATGCCATCAACAAGATAGCATGTATATGACTAACAGAGTTACCCTTTACTATAATATACTGTAACTTCAGTCTCACTCATCTTTGGAATCTTTGGAATCTTTGGAATTCTCTAGCCCAGAGGACTGTGAAGGTTCAGTCGTTGAGTACATTCAAAAGACAGATCAATAATTTCTAGATATTAAAGATATCAAGGGGTACTAGGATAGTGCGGGCAAAATGTCTTTGAGGTAGAAGATTGGCCATGATCTGGTTGAATGGCAGAGCAGGCTCGAGGTGTCAAATGGTCTACTGCTCCTCCTATTCCTACATTCACTGAGACAAACATCCTTCAAGAGACGTATGAACTAAAAACCAAGAATAGGCAGGCATGGGGGAAAACAGTCAACATAACAAGCAGGATGTTGAACTATATAACAAAAAAAAATTATACAATTCAGGGAAGTAAGGATCAAATGCTATAATTCTGATCATATTGCTCCTTAAATATTGCATCCAGTTCTAGTTAGCAAGAATTGAAGGATACATTGAAGTGTTATAGGCAGTTCAGAAAAGAGATGGATAATTCCCATTGCCGTAAGTTTGAATATTGAGAAAAGATTGAAAAGTTTGGGATTGTCGGCCAGGAAAGGAGGATTGTGAGGTTATCTCGTTGTGGAATGTAGGGCATTTAAGGATATAGAAGTTAACCTGGAACATTACTTTGAATTAAACTGTAAGAGTAGGATAGGGGTCACAGTTCAAACTAGACAAGGTACTTCTAGGACTAGTATAATTGATTCACAAAGAGTAATTGATGTGTAGGATAAATTTAAAGATGGAATAGGGAAGACAATCATTTGAGAAACAACTGGAAACTATCAGTGAAGGATGTTAGGATATCTTTGGATGGGTGAATGAATAAACTGTTCAATAGTTAGTGGCATACTGTGCAAGTCAAGTATTGTGGAACTACTTGCTACATGTTTTCCCCCTCTGTGCAATTAAAGATTAAAGTTCAGTCTTTTGCATCTTTCCCATCTCCCTTTCAAGTGTCTGTTTGAAGAAGGCCATGACACCTTTTCAGGTGCGACATTCCATGTTCTCTCAGGACAGGTCTGTCAGTATAGTCCACATAGGAATTTTCCAGTAAGTGGTCACTTTGCATTAACAGCCATCTTTTGCTCAGTGTCCTTGCTTGTACTTCTTTAAGGTACAGAAGTCTTCCTTAAAAATTTCAATAAGCCTGTAAGTAATTCGGTTACAGGTCTGTAGTTCCCCGTTTACTCTCTCTCTCCCTTCTTAACTAGTGGGGTTACATTTGCTACTTTCTAATCTGCAGGAATCACTCCAGAAACTATTCAATTTTGCAAGATGACAACCAATGCATCCAGTATCTCTGCAGCCACCTCTTTCAACACTCTGGGATGATTGTAGATCATCAGGTCCAAGGGATTTATCAACTTTTAGTCCCGTTAATTTCTCCAGTACTACTTTTACTAATACTAATTTCTTTTAGTTCCTTATTCTCTCTAATCCCTTGATTCTCTCATATTCCTGGGAGGTTTCTATATCTTCCTCCGTGAAGTCCAATGCAAAGTATTTGTCTAGTTTCTTTGCCATTTACTTATTCCCCATTATAAATTCTCCTGTCTTTGCCTGTAGTGGGCCCACTTTTGTCTTTGCTAATCTTTTCCTATTCACATACCTGTAGAAGCTTTTACAGTCTGTTTTTTATGTTTCTCGCTAGTTTACTTCCGTATTCTCTTTCTTTCAGTTTCTTGGTCCTCCTTTGCTGAATTCTAAAATGCTCCCAACCATCAGCCTTGCTGGTTTGTTTTTCTTTTTGACAACTCTACAAGACTCTTCCTCTGATCAAATAGAATTTTTAACTTGTTCCCCATGATTGGATCCACCTCTGTTGCTGGATTTTTGTACCTCCAAGGAATGTAATTTTTTTGTAAACCATGTATTAATTCTTTAAATGCTAGCCATTGTCTGCCTGCTGTCATACCTTTTAATGAAGTTTGTCAATGTATCACAGTCAATTTGCCCCTTGTACCTCGGTAGTTGCCTTAGTTTAGATTTAAGATCCTAGTTTCGGATTGAACTACACCACTTTCAAACTTAATGTAACATTCTATCATATTAGGGTTGCTCTTCCGTCCTTTAAAAGGAGATTATTAATTAGCCCTTCCTCATTACACAATACTAGTTCCAAAATAACCTGTTCTCTAGTTGGTTCCTCAACAAACTGTTCTAGAAAACCATCTTGTATACATTCCAGGAATTTGTCCTCCCCAGCATTAGGTTTGCCCAGTTTATACATTGATTGAAGTCCCTCATTATTGCTGAAAAAAGAGACTTTTTTCGTTGAAGCTTTTCATCTTGCAGTCATCAGGACAATTAACAAGAATATACCAATGTTCGGGGAAACATTATGCTTATACTGTATGAGAAGAGAACAATGCTTGGCAGTTAACTGTCAGTCACCATTCTCTGTGGCAATGCCTCTACCAATCAGAGTCCACTTGCCAACCCATCAGTACTCTCTTCTCATGCAGTATATGTTGTTTCCCCTGACATTGGTATTTTCTTGCAAATTATCCTGATGAGTGCAAGACAAAAAGCTTCAACAAAAAATCTTTTTTTTTTCAGCAGTACTGAAGTTCTGTACCACCAAAATGATTATATGATTACTGTATTATCCTTGTTACATGCACCTCCTAATTTTCTGATTTATACCGTGCCCTACATTGCCAATACTGTTCGTTGGCCTACAAACAACTCCTACCAATGTTTCCTGCCCCTCGATGTTTCTTAGCTCTGCCTAAACTGATTCTACATCTTGATCTTCCAATCAAAGATCCCCTCTCACTAATGTACTGATGTCCTCTTTTATTAGCAGTGCAACGTGTCCATAATGACAATTAGATTGTATCTGTTTAATTCCATTTGTGCCATCAATTCATCTACCTTGTTGCAAATGCTGTGTGTATTCTGATAGAACGCCTTTAATTCTGTCTTTTTATTATTTTCACAACCTCTAGCCTTATCTGCTGGCACACTATTAAGTTTGTACTCTGTCTCTTTCTGCTGCACTCAGATTATCAATTCTCTTATTGCTACCTTGCTCTCTTGTTTTGTCCTTTCTTTTGTATTTATCACATCTGCCTTCACTTGATCCCTCACCCCCTCTATTTAGTTTAAAGCCCCCTCCACCGCCCTACTTAGACGACTTGCCAGAACACTGGTCCCAGCACAGTTCATGTGAAGATCGTCCCAACGATACAGCTCCTGCTTTCCCCAGCACTGGTGTCAGTTCCCCATGAATTGAAACCCAGTTCTTCCAGACCAATCTTTGAGCCAGGCATTTAACTCTCTAATCTTATTTACTCTACTCCAATTCGCTCGTGGATCAGATAATAATCCAGACGTTATTACCGTTGAGGATCTGTGTTTTAATTTAGCCCCTAGCTGCTCATTCTCTCAAGCAGAACCTCTTTCCTAGTCCTACCTATGTTATTGGTACCTGTGTGGACCATAACAACTGGATCCTCTCTGTCCTGCTGCAAGTTCCTCTTCAGCCCAGTGCAGATGTCCTGAACCCTGGCACCGGGCAGGCAACACAGCCATCCGGATTCTCGCTCTCAATTGCAGAGTATTGTGCTAATCCCCCTGCCTATACCGTTCCCTACCACCACTATAAGCACCCCCACAAACTCCTCGCCTCCGCCCACTTGAATGGCTTCCTGTACCATGGTACCACAGTGCCAAGGTCAGTTCGTTCATCCATCCTGCAACCTCAGCTTTCATCCATAAAGGCTGCAAAAACCTCAAATCTAATGGATGATTGCAAGGGCTGAGACTCCTCCACTCCTACATTTTGGGTTCACATATGTACCGCACTCACAGTCGCACCTTTCTGTCTCTGACCATGGATTAAATCAGATCACTCTATCCCAAGCGTCTGCAGCTCGGCCACCAGCTTCATGACTCTGAGCTGCAGTTCTTCCAGCTGTAGGCGTGTTTGCCTTGGATCACGCAGGTGTCTACAAGCACCCACATTCTGCAGCCACCACACATCACCTACTCTGCCATCATTATAGCATTTAATTAGGAAATAATTTTACTGATTAAATTTTAATTAATGTTTCTAATCCTGCCTGTACTTATATTCTTATTATTCAATGAATCATCTTACCCTGATTGAAATTCCCTTATTAAAATAAATAGGAAATACTCACCAGCCAATCTAATAAGCTTTAATATTATTAGTCAACCTTACTACTAATAATAAAACCTTACAATTACAAAAATTACCCAAGTTTTGAAAGATAAATGAGAAAAATACTCAACAATCAATCAGCTACCTATCTTCCTGTGACGTTACACTTCGAATCTTCTCAGAACGTGGTCAGTTTCCCTGGAGCCATGGATTAGATTGGATTGGTCTTTTAGGTACTGCTGTCTGTCTCTGGGGTTCCCTCCCTTCCTGCACTTCTAGACATTTTTTTGCAAAAATATACTTTATTCATAAAATATCTGAAAGAACATTACAAAATATTTCAAAATGGCCATCACCAAAAGTGCAATAATCAAGTTTTCCACATGGATCATGTTGCACCCTGAGGTGCTTCAATACAATTGTGATACATGTAATATTCACTGCACACGTTCAATGTGAGTCATACAGCCTGAGGGGTCAATGCAATTCCCAGCCCTTCGGTGCACTGTGGCTGAAAGGCCTTAGCCAGTGACCTTTCCCCATTGTGCTGGCACTTCTAGATGCTGCAGTCTGTCTCTGGATCCTCCTCTTCTCGTGCTCTTCAAGGTGCTGTTGTCTGTCTCCAGGTCCTCTTATCTTCTGCTCTCCATACCTGTTGACTAACTTCTCCCCTTTAATTTGTCTTGCCTGAGATCCTATACCCTACCTGTCCTTCCCTCAACCTGATCAGTTTAAATAATCTCCTATTGTTGCCCTAATGTTTTTCCCAAGTCTCATTGTCCCTACTTAGTTTAAGTATAACCTGTCTCTCCTGCACTAATTCCCAGTTGTTTATGCAGATGACATTGTTTCTCTCATGCGTGTCTACCAGCTCCTCATTTACCGCCTTGAATTCTTTTGATAAACTCCCTTTCTATCTCAAACACAGTATATATAAGGGCATTACTGTGCATCCACTGTCTTTGAATTTTGAGCCAATTTTCATTTATGTGACTTTTAAGCCCTCCATATTTCTTTTTGTGGCATTTCTTCTTATGTGGGTAATTCAGACGAGAAGTTAAAACGAGGTCTTGTCTGCCCTTGTTACACGTAAAAATCCCATGGTACTGTTTCAAAGAAGAGCAGGAGAGCTCTCCCTGGTTTCCTGGCCAATTTTCATCCCTCAGTTAATATCACTGAAACAGATTATCTGTTATTATCACATTGCTAACCTGATGTTGGTAATTGGCTGCTGCATTTCCTACAATACAACAGTGACTACACTTTAATAAAGTATTGGCTGAAATGTGCTTTGGCATATCCTGAGGCCATGAGAGGTGCTGAATAAAGCTTGTCTGTTTTTACCATTAAGTTAGTATCTGTCCCTTCTGACCTCTCAAGATCTCCTGCTGTAGATGCATGTAGGCAACTAGCATTCTATAAAGGAAAGGTCTTTCATTTATAAGAGCGTCTTCCATAACCTCAGGGCATCCCATCGTGCTTTACACCCAATGGAGTATTTCTGATGTGTTGTCACTAATGCACTGTCGGAAAACATGCTTGGCTGTAACTTCCAGGGCATCTTATTGGGGGGCGTAACCCAAAGATGCGCTTGGGGACACCCCGCCCCTACCGGAAGTTTCCAAGTAAGGTTTGCATAGCAATTGTCCAGAAGCGCAAACTTCCTTTGAAATCGCCAAGTGCTGGGAACCAGCCGAAAGTTCAATTTAAATCGCAAACTTCAGATGGTTTCGACAGGGTTAATGTCAATGGTTACCTGGGGAAAGCTAGAAGAATTAAAACCTCTTCTAACTTCCGGGTAACTATTGTACAGACCTACACCAACATCACACAGGACTCCCCACACCCCAGGGGTCTGCCCCACCCCTAAGGGTCTACAACCCACCCACCCCCCCGATGGGAGCTCCCGAACCATGGGATATCCCCACCCCCACCCCCATGGGGACTCTTTCTGCCCCACCCCACCCCCAGCCACTTCCGACTTCCGCCTTTCACCCGCTCTGCACCCCCCCACCCCCACCACCAATGCCTGAGGTGAACCAACGCACACCAGCGCCCCCCACACCCACCAACTCCAAGGCCCGACCTGAACCGTCCCCCTTCCAGGCCCAACCAGTTTTCCCTCCCCACCCCCCCACCCCAAGGCCTGACCTGAACCCTCCCCCGGCACCACTGTGGCACAATCTGACCTGATCTCTTTCTCCCCACCCCACCCGCCACCCCAATCCAAATCCTACCCACTTACCTTATATATTTGCCTTTACCCTGGCCTGTCAAGGACTTATAAACTTGGCTAGCCTTTAAACTCACCTGGTTTACAGCAGCTCGTGATAATTTATCTCTAGTATCTTGGGTTTGTTCAGCAATTATTCTGTTGTCATGGCAATGCTATTCCTGATTGCACTATTCTCCTTCTCCAACCCCTGAATGTTTCCTCTCCAGCTCTGATATTAGTATCTATCGCTTGGCTCAGATAAATTCCTTGTGAAATCCAAGTCGCCCTCAAAAATCTGTCCACCTCTGTATGTCCCCAACCTTCCATTGCTCTCAAATGTCTTTAAGCTTGCTGATTTAAACCAGTTTTCACACCTTTCCTCCCCTCTTATATCCACCTTGCTCATTTTGTGAATGTATCACAGCAAACACACAATAGGGCTGGATCGTCGCTTCTCTGCTCTTTGTTATTACTTGAGTGGGAAAAATGTTAAAGGGTACAGAGAAAGAGCAAAGGCAAGGTTAAAATCAATAGGTTCAACAAGGGATAAGAACTGACACAGGCACAAGGGACCTGCTGCATTGAACTATGTGATGTTATGATTATATTTTTGTGTTCTCAATTACTGTCTCCATGCTATGCTGGGTGATTAAGTAGCTAGGTGTGAGTTAACTGAAAGATGCCCTCTTCATGCATTGTTTTTTCTTTCATAGGTAGTTCTAGAAAAACTAGAGCATGATTTGAGGGAAGTGAATCAGAACCAGCAAACTCTGAAACAGAACTTTCTGGAACTCACTGAACTCAAACACCTGCTGAAAAAAACTCAGGACTTCTTTGAGGTAACTCTAGCACAAACAATACCCTGAGATACAAAGAGCGTTGGAATGCTGCATTATAATTGTTTCAGTTTACGATATCACCACACATAGTATATGGAGGAATTCTTCATCGAGTCCGTTGAAGCAGTCAAAAGGACAGGACAAAACGTGCCTAAAACTCAAGTTAAAACGTCCACCACGCGCTCACCAGCCAGAACTTTTCCAAATTCTAGGTTCTCCCACTGCTGGGACCAAAACCAGGTCTCAAGCCAGCAGATGGATAGTGGGGCACTGGGAGTAAATTTACTTGTGGCAGACAATTTTTTTTCTTTATGGGATGTGAGCATTGCTGGCAAGGTCAGGATTTGTTACCCATCCCTAGTTGCCCTTGTAAAGGTTATGGTGAGCCATCTTCTTGAACCGCTGCAGTCCCTATGGTGTAGGTACACACACACTGCTGTTAGGAAGGGAGCTGTTAACTGCTGTTAACAGCAATATAATTCCAAGTCAGGATGGTTTGTGGCTTGGAGGGGATCTTGCAGGTGGTGGTGTTCCCAAGCATCTGCTGCCCTTGTCCTTCTAGGTGGTAGAGATGTGGGTTTGGAAGGTGCTGTCTAAAGAGCCTTGGTGAGTTCTGTAGTGCATCATTTAGATGGTATACACTGTTGCCACTGTGTGCCTGTTGAGGGAGTGAATGTTTAAGGTAGTGGATGCAGTGCTAATCAACTGAGCTACTGTTCTGGATGGTGTCGCACTTCTTGAGTCTTGTTGGAGCTGCACTCATCCAGGCAAGTGGACAGCGTTCCATCAAACTCCTGAGTTGTGCCTTGTAGATGGTGGACAGGCTTTGAGGAGACAGGAGGTCAGTTACTCATCATAGGATTCTCAGACCTTGACCTGTTAATGTAGCCACAGTATTTGTATGACTGGCCCAGTTAAGTTTGTGGTCAGTGGTAACCCCAGGATGTTGATGATGGGGTATTCAATGATGGTAATGCCATTAAATGTCAAGGAGCGATAGTTAGATTCTCTCTTGTTGGAGATGGTCGTTGTCCACCACTTATGTGGCGCAAATGTTACTTTCCACTTATAGGCCCAAGCCTGAATGTTGCCCATGCCTTGCTGCAAATGGACATGGACATCTTCAGTATCTGAGTAGTCACAAGTGATGCTGAACATTGTGCAATCATCAGTGAACATCCCCACTTCTGATCGTATGCTGCATGGAAGGTCGTTGATGGAGCAGCTGAAGATGGTTGGGCCTAGGACACTACCCTGAGGAACTCCTGTAGTGATGTCCTGGAACTGAGGTGTTTGCTCTCTAACAACCACAACTATCTTCCTTTGTGCTAGGTATGACTCCAACCTGCAGAGAGTTTTCCCCTTTACTCTAACAGACTTCAGTTTGCTAGGGCTCCTTGATATCACATGTGACCAATCACATGCCGAGGGCAGTCACTCTCACCTCTGGAGCTCAGCTCTTTTGTCCATGTTTGGACCAAGGCTGTAATAAGATCTGATGGCCCAGTCAGAGGGCCGGCAGCCTCAGCAGCACCAGAAACAGAGGTGGCCACTGCTGAGACTGCAGATTGAAGCAACGGGCACCTCCATATTGAGACTCCCTTGGGTGAATAAATATTTTTTTTACTTCACGCCGGCCTGTCTGCCCCGCGACTGGAGGGGTGAATCGTCCAGCTGCAGTATCAGAGCTTTGGGTCTTCTCTGTGGGCCATGGAACAGCCATAAAGGAAAAACCTGCTGGGAGGCCCCCACAGTTTAGTTGGCAGACCTCTCTATGCAGTGGGGGCTTGTCCTGATGTCAGGAAAATGCAGGCGGGGAGTGGAAAGTGACTGTTAATTGACCAATTGAGTGATTTAATTGTCCACCCACCTCTGGTCAGTTGGGTGGCTGTGGCACTGCCATTCCCACCATTTACAATATCTCATAGAGACAGGAAGATTTTGGGCATCTGTCCTGACCCCCTCCCCCACCTTGTGATGAGACCTCCTGCTTCCCAGCCTGTCTCCAGAGGTTTGGTAAAGTCCAGCCCATTGCACCTGTGGAGAAACCCTTACCTACAGAATGCATTGCTGCAACTCAGAGTCTCCTCTGAGAAAACCTCTCAAACCCATGAATCCCACCACACAGAAGGACCACAGCAGCAGGTTTATGGGGTTACCATCACCATCTTCAAGTTTCCCTCCTCGCATCACTCTGACTTGGACATAACGCTTTTCCTTAATTTTTGCTGGTCAAAATCTTACCTAACAGCATTTTTGATGTACCTTCACCATACAGACTGCGGTTCAAGAAGGCAGCTCAGCACCACCTTCCCAAAGGCCTTTGGGGTATGCAATAAATGCTGGCCTTACCAACAATGCCCAAGTCATCAGAACGAATATTAAAAATATAAACCCTTAGCACAGGGATTGGATGACCGGGAAAGATGTACTGCACCCTATTCTTTCCTGTACTCCACTGGAATTCCCTCCCTAAGCCTCTCCACCTCTCTGTCCTCCATTAAGTTCCTCCTTAAAATCTACTTTAACCAAGCTTTTGGTCACCTGACATCTTTCTTATTGGCTTGGTGGAAAGGTTTGTACAGTAATGCTCCCTGTGAAGTGTCTTAGGATGTTTTCCTACCTCAAAGGCATTATATCAATGCAATCTGTTACTTTAATTGTGTCACCAATGTCCCTGGAGCAAATATTTAAAAAAAGAATCATTCCCACACTTGCTGCTATGTGAATTGATAACACCTCTCATTTAAGGGTGCCAAATTTTAGGTTGTGCTTAACTCTGTGAAAACTGATTGCAGTCAACTAGTTATTTGGGGCACAATCTCTCCCTCATCAAGCTCCCCTGACAGAAGCAATGGGGGGAAAAAAGTATTTGCAGTTACACTAAGCAGGCACAATAGACAGAAATTTAGTACTTCTGTATGCAGCAGAACACCATCCATGTTACAGTTACATTGCTAAAATTGTTTGCAATGGCAGAATCATAGATCCACAAGAAGAAACAGTCCCCAGAGACCTAGCTGAACGAAAAGATCTCTCAACCATCCAGTCTTATGTAGGATGTCATGACATTAAAGTGTCGCAGAGAAAAGTACAAGATTTGCCATCCACCAGTCACCAGGCTTTAGTGCTTCAGCAGCAAACCCACACTCCCCGTCTTGAGCATTGTTTCAAGTTCCACTGCAGATGTGAACAGAATTTCTTCTTGACAGACCGAAGCGAATTTAACCGACGATTTCTTCAGTGAAGACACAATGCACCTTCTGGAACTGCAGACTGCGTCCGGGGTGATTGCTTCTGGCAGACTGGGGTAAGTGAAGTGCAACAATGACCTGGCACACTTCAGGAGGCATCGGTTTTGGTTGCACTGCATACTGCAGCCAATTCCAAGGCATTCTAGCCTTTGTGTCCAGTTAACAGATTGTTGTATATACTTGAATTATCACATTGAAAATAAGTATTGGCTTGGGTTATGTAGAAACCTATCGCAATGCTCAACCCTTGAGCCTAAATTAATGAGAAACCCTTAAGTGGAGTTTCTACTTGATTGAGTTCAGTGCAAGGTATCTCCCCATCAGGATGTAGCTCCTTATTTAAACACATGCAACATAGGTTGGTAAGAATCAAAGCATCTGGACCTCCAACTGTGTATCAGAGTACTGCTGGAGTTATAAGAAATAGGAACAGGAGTAGTCCATTCGGCCCCTCGAGCCTGCTCCGCCATTCAATAAGATCATGGCTGATCATCTTGTGTCTCGATTTCCACATTCCTCTCCAACCCCGATAACCTTTGATTCCCTTGCCTAACAAGAATCTACCTGCCTCTGCCTTAAAAATATTCAATAACCCCGCCTCCACCACCTTCTGAGGCAGAGAATTCCAAAGTCGCATAACACTGAGAATTTCTCCTTATCTCTCTCCTAAAAGGGTGCCCCCTAATTTTAAAACAATTCCCCCAGTTCTGGACTCACCCACAAGAGGAAGCATCCTTTTGATGTCCACCTTGTCAAGGTCGTTCAGGATCTTGTATACTTCAATCAAATCACCCCCTCACTCTTCTAAACTCCAGTGGAAACAAGCCCAGAGCGCCCAAACTTTCCTCACAAGACAAACCATCCAGTGAACAGCATGGAGAGCACTGGCTGGTATTGTTAGCAACTCTGAATGCTCCCTGCTGCCAAATGTCCTGCTGTCTCGCTTCTACCATTGATTGTTCGACATGTCACTTCTCACAGCACCCTACTATCTCACAGCCCATTGGAAGCCAACAGGCTCTTTGTTACCTGATTTGATAAATCTTGACTGCCAGTCAAACAGCCACTTTTCCCACCTAATATTTTCATGGCTAAAGAAAAGCTTTTTAAAAAATCACTATTTTTAATGCCCTTTGGTAACCTTCTCCTGGGCTGTGATTGCACTAATACCTAAGAAATTAATCTTTAATTTCTAGAGATTCCAGTCTGACCTTGGAGGGTTGGCAATTCTGCTTCCTGTAATTTGTACACCCTCTATAGCAGATGCAGGAAGCTGATATCTGAACCAGGCAGGCCCATAGAACAGGGCACTGCTGAGATTGACCATCAGCCTGCCTCATTAATGCGATGTGGAGGGATTGGGTCTTTTAATTCCAGATAACCAATACCATTCAGGATTGCATAGGCCTACCTGGGCAAGCAGCAGTTGATTAAATTGCAGCCACTGCCTGGCACAAACTTGGGAGTCCAGAAGCCTTGGCACTTGCCAACCTGAGCCTAAACTGTCTGGACTTTAGTGTGTGAGGAGTGCAGAGAGTACAGAGAATGCAAGCGAATTGTAGGTTGCTGTGAGTGTTTGACGAAGCAAATATAGTCTAACACTCTCAGCAACCTACAGTCTGCTTACATTACTGGGATAATGAGACAGAGTTTAGAAACACTCACCAACATGACTGCAATAAAACATCCCATAAGGAAAAGATTTTAGTTGCCTGCCTGCATATCCTTCCCTTCTGAGCCTCTGTGTAAGAAGTTTTCGAAGTCCATTGCAGTCAGTCCAGAATAGAAATTCACAACATTCTCTCCTCCTGCTGCTTGGGACAGTGATGACCATGCATGTGCCCTGCTTCACATTGACCCCACAAAGATGGCAGTGGTTAACTCTGGCCTTTCATCAGTTTACAACTGCGCATGCAGGGCATTGGCAGTAAAAGTAGCCTTTTAATTAACACAAAGTAGAGGATGTTCCAAACTACTATGCTGCTCAATGCTTATGTGCTTATTACCTGGTCATTATCACATTGTTTCTGGGAGTTTGCAATGCACAAATTGGCTTCTGCTTTTCCGACAGTAATTATGGTTCAAAGAAGGGCTTCTTAACTGAAGAGCACTTGGATACATCATGAGATCATTACTGACTCATACTTTTTCTGACTGACCGGCTTTCTCTCTCTCCTCCCCATGTCTGGCTTTCTCTCCATCCCCCCCCCCACTCCCCTGTGTCTGGCGTCCCCCCGCCCTCTCTGTGTCTGTCTTTGCCCTCCACCCTCTGTCTGTGTCTGCCACCCCCCCCGTGTCTGTCTGTCTTTGCCCCCCCTCTGTCTGTCTGTCTTTGCCCCCCCTCTGTCTGTCTGTCTTTGCCCCCCCTCTGTCTGTCTGTCTTTGCCCCCCCTCTGTCTGTCTGTCTTTGCCCCCCCTCTGTCTGTCTGTCTTTGCCCCCCCTCTGTCTGTCTGTCTTTGCCCCCCCTCTGTCTGTCTGTCTTTGCCCCCCCTCTGTCTGTCTGTCTTTGCCCCCCCTCTGTCTGTCTGTCTTTGCCCCCCCTCTGTCTGTCTGTCTTTGCCCCCCCTCTGTCTGTCTGTCTTTGCCCCCCCTCTGTCTGTCTGTCTTTGCCCCCCCTCTGTCTGTCTGTCTTTGCCCCCCCTCTGTCTGTCTGTCTTTGCCCCCCCTCTGTCTGTCTGTCTTTGCCCCCCCTCTGTCTGTCTGTCTTTGCCCCCCCTCTGTCTGTCTGTCTTTGCCCCCCCTCTGTCTGTCTGTCTTTGCCCCCCCTCTGTCTGTCTGTCTTTGCCCCCCCTCTGTCTGTCTGTCTTTGCCCCCCCTCTGTCTGTCTGTCTTTGCCCCCCCTCTGTCTGTCTGTCTTTGCCCCCCCTCTGTCTGTCTGTCTTTGCCCCCCCTCTGTCTGTCTGTCTTTGCCCCCCCCTCTGTCTGTCTGTCTTTGCCCCCCCTCTGTCTGTCTGTCTTTGCCCCCCCTCTGTCTGTCTGTCTGTCTTTGCCCCCCCTCTGTCTGTCTGTCTTTGCCCCCCCTCTGTCTGTCTGTCTGTCTTTGCCCCCCCTCTGTCTGTCTGTCTGTCTTTGCCCCCCCTCTGTCTGTCTGTCTGTCTTTGCCCCCCCTCTGTCTGTCTGTCTGTCTTTGCCCCCCCTCTGTCTGTCTGTCTGTCTTTGCCCCCCCTCTGTCTGTCTGTCTGTCTTTGCCCCCCCTCTGTCTGTCTGTCTGTCTTTGCCCCCCCTCTGTCTGTCTGTCTGTCTTTGCCCCCCCTCTGTCTGTCTGTCTGTCTTTGCCCCCCGTCTGTCTGTCTGTCTGTCTTTGCCCCCCCTCTGTCTGTCTGTCTGTCTGCCTTTGCCCCCCCTCTGTCTGTCTGTCTGTCTGCCTTTGCCCCCCCTCTGTCTGTCTGTCTTTGCCCCCCCTCTGTCTGTCTGTCTGTCTGTCTTTGCCCCCCCTCTGTCTGTCTGTCTGTCTGTCTTTGCCCCCCCTCTGTCTGTCTGTCTGTCTGTCTTTGCCCCCCCTCTGTCTGTCTGTCTGTCTGTCTTTGCCCCCCCTCTGTCTGTCTGTCTGTCTGTCTTTGCCCCCCCTCTGTCTGTCTGTCTGTCTGTCTTTGCCCCCCCCTCTGTCTGTCTGTCTGTCTGTCTTTGCCCCCCCTCTGTCTGTCTGTCTGTCTGTCTTTGCCCCCCCTCTGTCTGTCTGTCTGTCTGTCTTTGCCCCCCCTCTGTCTGTCTGTCTGTCTGTCTGTCTTTGCCCCCCCTCTGTCTGTCTGTCTGTCTGTCTTTGCCCCCCCTCTGTCTGTCTGTCTGTCTTTGCCCCCCCTCTGTCTGTCTGTCTGTCTTTGCCCCCCCCTCTGTCTGTCTGTCTGTCTGTCTTTGCCCCCCCTCTGTCTGTCTGTCTGTCTGTCTGTCTTTGCCCCCCCCTCTGTCTGTCTGTCTGTCTTTGCCCCCCCTCTGTCTGTCTGTCTGTCTGTCTGTCTTTGCCCCCCCTCTGTCTGTCTGTCTGTCTGTCTGTCTGTCTGTCTGTCTGTCTTTGCCCCCCCTCTGTCTGTCTGTCTGTCTGTCTGTCTGTCTGTCTGTCTGTCTGTCTGTCCCGTCTGTCTGTCCCGTCTGTCTTTGCCGTCTGTCTTTGCCGTCTGTCTTTGCCGTCTGTCTTTGCCGTCTGTCTGTCTGTCTGTCTGTCTGTCTGTCTGTCTGTCTGTCTGTCTGTCTGTCTGTCTGTCTGTCTGTCTGTCTGTCTGTCTGTCTTTGCCCCCTGTCTGTCTGTCTGTCTGTCTGTCTGTCTGTCTGTCTGTCTGTCTGTCTGTCTGTCTGTCTGTCTGTCTGTCTGTCTGTCTGTCTGTCTTTGCCGTCTGTCTGTCTTTGCCGTCTGTCTGTCTTTGCCGTCTGTCTGTCTTTGCCGTCTGTCTGTCTGTCTTTGCCCCCTGTCTGTCTGTCTTTGCCCCCTGTCTGTCTGTCTTTGCCCCCTGTCTGTCTGTCTTTGCCCCCTGTCTGTCTGTCTTTGCCCCCTGTCTGTCTGTCTTTGCCCCCTGTCTGTCTGTCTTTGCCCCCTGTCTGTCTGTCTTTGCCCCCTGTCTGTCTGTCTTTGCCCCCTGTCTGTCTGTCTTTGCCCCCTGTCTGTCTGTCTTTGCCCCCCCTCTGTCTGTCTGTCTGTCTGTCTTTGCCCCCCCCTCTGTCTGTCTGTCTGTCTGTCTTTGCCCCCCCTCTGTCTGTCTGTCTGTCTGTCTTTGCCCCCCCTCTGTCTGTCTGTCTGTCTGTCTTTGCCCCCCCTCTGTCTGTCTGTCTGTCTGTCTTTGCCCCCCCTCTGTCTGTCTGTCTGTCTGTCTTTGCCCCCCCTCTGTCTGTCTGTCTGTCTTTGCCCCCCCCTCTGTCTGTCTGTCTGTCTGTCTTTGCCCCCCCTCTGTCTGTCTGTCTGTCTGTCTGTCTTTGCCCCCCCCTCTGTCTGTCTGTCTGTCTTTGCCCCCCCTCTGTCTGTCTGTCTGTCTGTCTGTCTTTGCCCCCCCTCTGTCTGTCTGTCTGTCTGTCTGTCTGTCTGTCTGTCTGTCTGTCTGTCTGTCTGTCTGTCTGTCTGTCTGTCTGTCTGTCTGTCTGTCTTTGCCCCCCCTCTGTCTGTCTGTCTGTCTGTCTGTCTTTGCCGTCTGTCTTTGCCGTCTGTCTGTCTGTCTGTCTGTCTGTCTGTCTGTCTGTCTGTCTGTCTTTGCCCCCTGTCTGTCTGTCTGTCTGTCTGTCTGTCTGTGTCTGTCTGTCTGTCTGTCTGTCTGTCTGTCTGTCTGTCTGTCTGTCTGTCTGTCTGTCTGTCTGTCTGTCTGTCTGTCTGTCTGTCTTTGCCCCCTGTCTGTCTGTCTTTGCCCCCTGTCTGTCTGTCTTTGCCCCCTGTCTGTCTGTCTTTGCCCCCTGTCTGTCTGTCTTTGCCCCCTGTCTGTCTGTCTTTGCCCCCTGTCTGTCTGTCTTTGCCCCCTGTCTGTCTTTGCCCCCCCTCTGTCTGTCTGTCTGTCTTTGCCCCCCCTCTGTCTGTCTGTCTGTCTTTGCCCCCCCTCTGTCTGTCTGTCTGTCTGTCTTTGCCCCCCCTCTGTCTGTCTGTCTGTCTGTCTTTGCCCCCCCTCTGTCTGTCTGTCTGTCTGTCTGTCTTTGCCCCCCCTCTGTCTGTCTGTCTGTCTGTCTGTCTTTGCCCCCCCTCTGTCTGTCTGTCTGTCTGTCTTTGCCCCCCCTCTGTCTGTCTGTCTGTCTGTCTTTGCCCCCCCTCTGTCTGTCTGTCTGTCTGTCTTTGCCCCCCCTCTGTCTGTCTGTCTGTCTGTCTTTGCCGTCTGTCTGTCTGTCTGTCTGTCTGTCTTTGCCGTCTGTCTGTCTGTCTGTCTGTCTGTCTGTCTGTCTGTCTGTCTGCCTGTCTGTCTGTCTTTGCCCCCCCTCTGTCTGTCTGTCTGTCTGTCTGTCTTTGCCGTCTGTCTGTCTGTCTGTCTGTCTGTCTGTCTGTCTGTCTGTCTGTCTGTCTGTCTGTCTGTCTTTGCCCCCCCTCTGTCTGTCTGTCTGTCTGTCTGTCTGTCTGTCTGTCTTTGCCCCCCCCTCTGTCTGTCTGTCTGTCTGTCTGTCTTTGCCCCCCCTCTGTCTGTCTGTCTGTCTTTGCCCCCCCTCTGTCTGTCTGTCTGTCTGTCTTTGCCCCCCCTCTGTCTGTCTGTCTGTCTTTGCCCCCCCTCTGTCTGTCTGTCTGTCTGTCTTTGCCCCCCCTCTGTCTGTCTGTCTGTCTGTCTGTCTTTTCCCCCCCTCTGTCTGTCTGTCTGTCTGTCTGTCTGTCTGTCTGTCTGTCTGTCTGTCTGTCTGTCTGTCTGTCTGTCTGTCTGTCTGTCTGTCTTTGCCGTCTGTCTGTCTGTCTGTCTGTCTTTGCCGTCTGTCTGTCTGTCTGTCTGTCTGTCTTTGCCGTCTGTCTGTCTGTCTGTCTTTGCCGTCTGTCTGTCTGTCTGTCTGTCTTTGCCGTCTGTCTGTCTGTCTGTCTGTCTGTCTTTGCCGTCTGTCTGTCTGTCTTTGCCCTCTGTCTGTCTGTCTGTCTGTCTGTCTGTCTGTCTGTCTGTCTGTCTGTCTGTCTGTCTGTCTGTCTGTCTGTCTGTCTTTGCCCCCCCTCTGTCTGTCTGTCTGTCTGTCTGTCTGTCTGTCTGTCTGTCTGTCTGTCTGTCTGTCTGTCTGTCTTTGCCCCCCCTCTGTCTGTCTGTCTGTCTTTGCCCCCCCTCTGTCTGTCTGTCTGTCTGTCTTTGCCCCCCCTCTGTCTGTCTGTCTGTCTTTGCCCCCCCTCTCTCTGTCTGTCTGTCTGTCTTTGCCGTCTGTCTGTCTGTCTGTCTGTCTGTCTGTCTGTCTGTCTGTCTGTCTGTCTGTCTGTCTGTCTGTCTGTCTGTCTGTCTGTCTGTCTTTGCCCCCCCTCTGTCTGTCTGTCTGTCTGTCTTTGCCCCCCCTCTGTCTGTCTGTCTGTCTTTTCCCCCCCTCTGTCTGTCTGTCTGTCTGTCTGTCTGTCTTTGCCCTCTGTCTGTCTGTCTGTCTGTCTGTCTGTCTGTCTGTCTGTCTGTCTGTCTGTCTGTCTGTCTGTCTGTCTGTCTGTCTTTGCCGTCTGTCTGTCTGTCTGTCTTTGCCGTCTGTCTGTCTGTCTGTCTGTCTGTCTGTCTGTCTGTCTGTCTGTCTGTCTGTCTGTCTGTCTGTCTGTCTGTCTGTCTGTCTGTCTTTGCCCCCCCTCTGTCTGTCTGTCTGTCTGTCTGTCTGTCTGTCTGTCTGTCTGTCTGTCTGTCTTTGCCCCCCCTCTGTCTGTCTTTGCCCCCCCTCTGTCTGTCTTTGCCCCCCCTCTGTCTGTCTTTGCCCCCCCTCTGTCTGTCTTTGCCCCCCCTCTGTCTGTCTTTGCCCCCCCTCTGTCTGTCTTTGCCCCCCCTCTGTCTGTCTTTGCCCCCCCTCTGTCTGTCTTTGCCCCCCCTCTGTCTGTCTTTGCCCCCCCTCTGTCTGTCTTTGCCCCCCCTCTGTCTGTCTTTGCCCCCCCTCTGTCTGTCTTTGCCCCCCCTCTGTCTGTCTTTGCCCCCCCTCTGTCTGTCTTTGCCCCCCCTCTGTCTGTCTTTGCCCCCCCTCTGTCTGTCTTTGCCCCCCCTCTGTCTGTCTTTGCCCCCCCTCTGTCTGTCTTTGCCCCCCCCTCTGTCTGTCTTTGCCCCCCCTCTGTCTGTCTTTGCCCCCCCTCTGTCTGTCTGTCTGTCGGTCCTTCTTTCCCACCCCTCCCCTGGTCCATCTCTTTCTCCCCCCTCCTGACACCCCGGTCCCCAGAACATACCTTATGGACCCTAATGTTGGGGTCACATTCAGTTACCCAGCAATGATTTCCCCTGAATTGGCTAATGAGTGACCAGATGCCATGTTCACCGTCCAGTTAACGATGATGGGTGGGCTCTGAAACTGGAGGGCCAGCAGGAAGAATGAGCCAGAGCCTACTATTGCAGGTAAGGGAGAGGGAGGGTGCCTCTTGCCCTCTCAGTAACTTTAAAAACATTGTAATAAACAATGGCCACCAGACCTCCATTGTTAGGGGAAACCTGTGGCCTGAGCTCTAGCCAAGTGGGCGGGGCTGTTCTCAAAGGCATCCTGGAGCGCTGGCCCCTTAGTCTGCCACCAGGCAGCTGCCTTGCTCCCAATACCCTGGGGGTCCCACAGGGCACTTGGGAAATTCCAGTCAACCTCTGATAAATAATTTCATTTGGCATTTAAATTTTCTTAAGCTATCCACTGCTTTAGGGTGGGCAGCCGTTCCATACCTGATCTGGTCGATGGCAAAATGGCCCAGGGGCGGGATGGTGCTGACAAACAGATATGCCGGCCGGTGACACAATATTAAGGGGAGCTGGTGGTGTCTTGGTAAAGTCGCTGGACTAGTAATCCAGAGGTCCGGGCTCATGCTCTAGGGACATGGGTTTCAGTCCCAGCATGGCAGCTGGTGGAATTTGAATTCAATTAATAAACCTGGAATGTAAAGCTAGTCTCAGTAATGGTGAAATGATCATTGATTGTTATTTAAAAACCCATCTTGTTCATTAATATCCTTTAGGAAGGAAATCTGCCATCCTTATCTGTTCTGGCCTACACGTGATTCCAGACCCACAGCAATGTGGTTGACCCTTAACTGCCCTCTGAAATGATCTAGCAAGGTCAGTTCAAGGGCAATTAGGGATGGCCAGTGACATCCGCATCGCATGAAAGAATAAAGAAAAAAAATTACAGACCTGCTCACCTCGGTTCCTGACCATATCGGGGCAAAAGTCCTGCCCCATGTCCTACCATAATCCTTGAACTTGAATAACTGAGCAGGAACACAGTTAACATATTGTGCATATCTAAAAGTACGGTCCCACTCAATAGTTTAAAGACTCCCCAAGGCCCTCATAGATCATTTTCTGGTGACTGATTGATTGTTTCAGGTTTATAGCTGGTGTGATTCGGAGAGAGAGAATGGCTGCCTTTGAACGCTTACTCTGGAGAGCTTGCAGAGGAAATGTCTACATGAAGCAGTCTGAGATGGAAGTTCCCTTGGAAGATCCAAACACTGTAAGGAATTCTCAAATTAACTCAAGAATGGTAATTTCTGAATAATTCTAATGTCAAGGTCAAATGAAAGAACCGGAAGTTAGAAATCTGAAAAGAGAGAAAACACAGCAGAAAAGTTAACTATCTGGTTGCAGATTCATCATCAGAAAATTTGCTCCTTCCTTCATTGTGTATTTGTTTCCTCAACACTATTTAACAATAACTTGCAATATCCTTACCACTATTTACCCCTGGATCAATATCGCTAACTTATCTGCTCATTGTCTCCTTGCTGCTTTGGGATCTTGCTGCACACAAATTCGCTTCCTCCCTTATTGTGGGATTACTCTGGAAATGCGAGAGTGTTTTTCGGCTACATGTTAAATCATGTACTGCTGCCAATTGTCTCACCAGCCACCCTACCCCTAACCATCAGACTCCCCTGAGGCCCTTGTAGATCTTATTGTCCCTTCAGGACCATCAAGCCTGGGGCTATGGTTGGCTCTGCAACAAAAGGATTTTTTTGTCATGGTCCTGCCACTGGACTCATTAAGCATTGGCAGCACTGGGGTTGGGCCCTGGTTCAAGTGCGACCCAATTTCTAAGCCAGAGTCTTTAACCTAAATACTGAGTTAATGTTTTAGGTAGAGTGTTTTAAGATTGACCAGGAGGAGATTCCTTAAATGGAAGTGACAAAAACAAACAGGGGAGGAAGAAGCAGAAGATACCGGTCAAAAGTGCGGGGACGTCCTGGGAAAGAGGAAAGGTCTTTGAAACATCAACCGGTCTTTGCTGTTTCAGATGTTGACTGACATGCAATGTTCTTTCTCAAGTTTTTTACATGAAGGATTTTTATCTTTCTACAGCTGTATTGCCGTTAGTCTGGCGTGAAGTAGACTTAAGATAAAATGAGTGCAGTGAAGCTGTCCCCTTTATGTCTGCTCCACTCAGTTGGTAGCACACTCCTATCTGAGTGTTCAAGACCAGCTCCAGGCAGTAAGCACCCAATCCAGGCTGACACTTCAGTGCAGTAATGAAACTCTTTTGAGTTATCAACAGTCACAGATTGCAACTCTTTTGAGTACAATCACAGTTCTTGGTTTCCGGGAGTGGGACATGAACCCACAACCCTCTGATTCAAAGGCGAGGGTGCTATGAACTGAGCCACAGCTGACACCTCTGTGCAGTAATGAAGGCGTGCTCCATTGCAGGGGGAACTTGCCTTCAAATTCTGAAGATCACATGGCTTTAATTGAAGAATAGGGAGTACCTCAGTTCCCTAGACAATGGCCTTCCCTTCACCAACTCCACCAAACTAAAAAAATAACTGATTATTCATCATGATGCTATTAAGACCTTGGCTACCTTTCTTGAGACACAGCCAATGGTAAGTGCTGAGTTGTTTAAATCCCAGAGGGAAACTTGAGACAACTGCCGCAACTACTTTTTTTCAATTTGTATGTTTCAAGATGCAGACTTTGAATTCAGTAGTAATAAGACCACTGAGCCTTATAGGTTTTTACAAAATTAAACATTTATTAATCAGAGAAATGACTTTAAGCACATACATGTCTACAAATTACCACTATAATAACTTCTAAATCCCCTAATTAATCTCATTCCCAGTTACACCTCCATTAAAACACACAGATTTTAAAAGACCCAGGCAAAGAAAACATGATACCCTGAACAATCCAATTGAAAGTGCGTTTCCTTAACTTCAGTTCGTTGTAGACAGTAGCTTCAGGCTTAGATGCTGAAGGCGTTTCACACTGGTTAGGTATTAAAATGCCTACCCTTACACACAGCCTTCTCTCCTTTGTACATATTAAACATTCCCATTGTTTCACTGTCTTTGGACTTTAGCTCCCTAATCATATAAAAAATAATGGTACCAATTTTACCAGTAATCTTTGGGAAAAATAAACAGTTTCTGATCTTCAACTGGCTAGGTGACACATTTCACCCCTCCTTTGAGAACAATCTGGTCTGGTTTATTTAAAAATGCAAATGTCCTTTTATACCTTACATTCTAAACTTCCCCCATGCTTACCTACTTAACATTTCAAATCTAGTTTATCTCCTAACCCATCAAAGCCTTCAGACCAGCTGTCTTTAATCCAATTAAGACTCTCTCACTCACTCATTCATACAGACACACATACATATAGACAGTGTTAGTACTATTTTCCAATAAATTCCAATAACATTAAACCTTCCTGACACCTTGAAAACCAACACAAACAATGACTGCACTTCAAATAATTGCATGTGAAACACCTGGAGATGTTGCTGAGAAACATGATAAAGTGCTGCATAAATTCTAGACTACCTTGCTGTCTATTTGACAGATTATGATGTTTTCCAGCTCGTGGAGGTACAGAAGAATGTGTTCATCATCTTCTTTCAAGGGGAACAGCTGAGACACAAAGTGAAGAAGATTTGTGATGGGTGAGATGATCACTTCAATGTAGTGGGTATAATGATGTGCCAGCACTTTCCAGGCCTCTCATTTTTTAAGTTGAGAAGCCTAAGGTAAAGTGCCAAGGCTCATAAATGGGCCTTCTGATTTTCAAATGTTTTCTTTCCTTGAAATTGGGTCAAAAGAATTGGAGTTGCTGGTAAATGTGTCACTGACCAGAAATCATGCTGAAGCTGTATCATGGCTTTGTCACCTGCTCACGGAGCTCAATTCTAGTTGCTGCACTGCAGAAGAGAGCAAAGACTGCCAGATTGAATGAAATGTTACTACCCATATATCTTTGCTGGTTAACAATCTGAAATGTTAACACCATTCACCAACACACTCAACAATCTGGCAATCCAATGAGCTGCTGGTCATGAATGCAATGCCTCGTACTTCCAGTGATTTATCATGGAAACCACCAACTCAGTAAACTCGTGGTCAGTTCACTCCAGAAATAGGAAGGAGGTTAATTCTCGAGGAATTGAAAGGTCCAGACCTTCCTGGTACTCGAGCATGTTCGTCGGAGGTGGCTCAAAATGTGGTGCCCCAACCCGTTGGCACCAGTGCAACCCAATAGTGTTCATCACCTTAGTGTAGAAGTAAAATGAGCAGTGGCAACCTGAGAATGTGAGTCCCTGCTTGAGTTTGCCTGTCTTTTAGATATTAAGAAAAATGAGTGGTCACAAGTTTCCAAAAGGTACTGCACAACTATGTAGTTCCATAGATGCAATATTATATGTCAGATAGAAAATAATGGAGTGCCAGCTAATGTTATGTGACAGCCCTAAACCAAACACTTGGCCACCCTCTTCCATTTCCAAAAGATTAAGGACAATGTATGACCAATATTTCCTAGAAGCCATTCATTGAGTGGCGATGAAAAAAATTATGTGGCCCCATTTCAGAACAGTGTGGAGGCAAGTTTTAATATTGTTTATAGAGATACCGGTGAGCACTTTTTGGTGTGAAGTTTCCAGCTATCACATGCTAAGCTATCACTTGCCAAAGAGGCAGAGGCAGATGACTGGTTGCTACAGACCAATTCAATTGCTTCTGAGATGCACCTCCACCTCTTGGTGAGACAAAACTAGAAATGGAACCAGTTCAATTTTGCCTCATTGACAGCTTTATGCTTCATTGCACATGGCTCCCAGGTGTGAGAAATGCAAACGTTTTTGCTGTTGAAACTTTGTAGGTAGATAAACCCTTATCTCCCCTCTTATACACTAATTCCAGAGTCTGTCCTGAACCTGTTAAAGCTCACAACTCTGTATTCTTTCATAACATAAGAAATAGAAACAGGAGTAGACCATTCAGCCCTTGAGCCTGCTCCGCCATTCAATAAGATCATGGCTGATCATCTTGTGTTTTGACTTCCACGTTCTCATCTAACCCCGATAACCTTAGATTTCTGTTAGGCAAGGGAATCATTCTACCTCTGCCTTAAAAATATTCAATAACCCCACCTCCACCACCTTCTGAGGCAGAGAGTTCCAAAGTCGCAAAACCCTCAGAAAAAAAATTCTCCTCATCTCTGTCCCAAAAGGGCAACCTCTAATTTTAAAACAGTGTCCTCTAGTTCCGTACTCGCCCACAAGAGGAAACATCCTTTCAACGTCCACCTTGTCAAGGCCGTTCAGGATCTTGTATACTTCAATCAAATCACCCCTCACTCTTCTAAACTCCAGTGGAAACAAGCCCAGTCGGTCCAACCTTTCCTCATAAGACAACCCACTCATTCCAGGTATCAATCTAGTAAACAACCTTTGAACCACCTCCAATGCATTTAGAGTCATACAGTCATAGAATCATAGAGGTCTACAGCACAGAAAAAGGCCCTTCGGCTCATCGAGTCTGAACTGGTCAAACAAGTACCTAACTATTCTAATCCCATTTTCCAGCACTAGGCCCATAGCCTTGTATGCCATGGCATCGCAAGTGCACATCCAAATGCTTCTTAGATGTTATGAGGGTTTCTGCCTCTACCACCCTTTCAGGCAGTGAGTTCCAGATTCCCACCACCCTCTGGGTGAAAAAAATTCTTCCTCATACCCTCTAAACCTCCCATCCCTTACCTTAAATCTATGCCCCTGGCTATTGATCCCTCCACCAAGGGGAAAAGTTCCTTCTTGTCTACCCTATCTATGCCCCTCATAATTTTATATACCTCAATCATGTCCCCCCTCAATCTCCTCTGCTCCAGAGAAGATAACCTCAGTCTATCCAATCTCTCCTCATACCTAAAACTCTCCAGCCCAGGCAACATCCTGGTAAATCTCCTCTGCACTCTCTCTAGTGCAATCACATCCTTCCTATAATGCGGATTCCAGAACTGCACGCAATACTCTAGCTGTGGCCTAACCAGTGTTTTAAACAGTTCCAGCATAACCTCCCTGCTTTTATATTCTACGCCTCGGCTCAGAAAGGCAAGTATCCCATATGCCTTCCTAACCACCTTATCTATCTGTCCCACTACCTTATTGGACCAGTGGACATGCACACCAAGGTCCCTCTGATCCTCGGTACTTCCCAGGGTCCTACCATTCATCGTGCATTCCCGTGCCTTGTTTGTCCTGCCCAAGTGCATCACCTCACACTTAATTCCATGGATTAAATTCCATTTGCCACTGATCAGCCCATCTGACCAGCCCGTCTATATCCTCCTGTAATCTAAGGCTATCCTCCTCACTATTTACCACCCTGCCAATTTTCATGCCATCCGCGAACTTACTGCATTCAAGTCTAAATCGTTTATATATACCACATACAGCAAGGGACCCAACACCGATCCCTGTGGAACCCCATTGGACACAGGCATCCAAATACAAAACACCCCTTGACCATCACCCTCTGCTTCCTGCCACTCAGCCAATCCTGGATCCAAATTGCCTTGGATCCCATGGGCTCTTACCTTTGTTATCAGTCTCCCATGTGGGACCTTATCAAAACCTTGCTGAAGTCCAAGTAGACTACGTCAAATGCATTGCCCTCATCTACACACCTGGTCACCTCTTCGGAAAATTCAATCAAATTGGTCAGACACGACCTCTCCGTAACAAAAACCATGCTGACTGTCCTTGATTAATCCCTGCCTCTCCAAATGTAGATTAATTCTGTCCCTCCAGAATTGCTTCCAATAGTTTCCTCACCACTGAGGTTAGACTGACTGGCCTGTAGTTCCCTGGTTTATCCCTTCCTCCCTTCTTGAATAACGGTACCACATTGGTTGTCCTCTGGCACCTCTCCTGTGGCCAGAGAAGTATTGAAAATTATTGCCAGCACCCCTGCTATCTCCTCCCTTGCCTCACTCAACATCCTGGGATACATTTCATCCAGGCCTGGAGATTTATCTACTTTTAAGCCTGCCGGACCACTTAGAACCTCCTCCCTTTCTATGCTAATTTCTTTAATTATATCACAGTCCTTCTGCCTGATTTCCATACCCATGTTGTCTCTCTCACTTGTGAACATCGACACAAAGTATTCATTTAGAACCCTACCTAAGTCTTCCAGCTCCACACACACATTACCGCTATGGTCCTTAATGGACCCTACTCTTTCCCTAGTTATCCTCTTACTCTTAATGTACTTGCAAAATAACATTGGCAGGTTAAAATAAAGGAAAATCCAATGTTTTTTCATGCTCCCTTTTTACTCTCCTAATTTCCTTTTTTAAGTTTTCCCCCCCCATCCTATACATTCTATACTCCTCTAGGGCTTCCACTGTTTTGAGCCCTCGATATCTGCCATAAGCCTTCCTCTTTCTCTTTATCCAATCCTGTATATCCCTCAACATCCAGCGTTCCTGGATTTGTTGGTCCCACCCTTTGTCTTTACTGGAATATATCGGCCCTGTACTCTCCCTATTTCTTTCTTGAATGAGTCCCACTGCTCTGACGCAGATTTACCTAAAAGTAGCTGCTCCCAGTCCACTCTGGCCAAATTATATCTGATCTTATTAAAATTGGCCTTCCCCCAATTTAGAACTCTGATTTCTGGCTCATCCTTGTCCTTTTCCATGACAACCTTGATTTATGATCATTATCTGCAAAATGCTCCCCCATTGATACCTCTACCACTTGTCCGGCTTCATTCCCTAAAATTAAGACCAGGGCCGCCCCCTCTCTTGTAGGACCTTCTATGTACTGGCTTAAAAAGCTCTCCTGGATGCATTTTATGAATTCAGCTCCCTCTAAACCTATGACTAACCCAGTTAATGTTGGGGAAGTTGAAATCCCCCTACTATTACTACCTATTATTTTTACATTTCTCTGAAATTTTCCTACACATCTGCTCTTCTATTTCTCCCTGAATGTTTGGGGGCCTATAGTACACTCCCAGCAATGTGATTGCTCCTTTTTTGTTTTTAAGTTCTACCCGTAAGACTTCATTTGAGGAACCTTCTAAGATGTCATCCCTCCTTACTGCTGTAATTGATTCTTTGATCAATATTGCGATACCCCCTCTTTTACCTCCTTTCCTGTCTCGCCTGAAGACCCTATATCCTGGAATATTGAGCTGCCAATCCTTCCCCCCCCCACCTCAACCATGTCTCTGTGACAGCAATGACATCATACTTCCATGTGTTAATTTGTGCCCTCAACTCATCTGCCTTATTTGTCAGACTCCTTGCATTAAAATAAATACCATCCAACCTTGCCAAACTCCCTTGTGCCTTAACTGGCCTATAATTTCTATGCCTTCCAGACTCACTTGCTCTCTCTTCTAATTTTGGCTGTGCATCTTTCCCTGCTGAACCTCCTCTCAGGATCCCATCCCCCTGCCAAGTTAGTTTAAGCCCTCCACGACAGCACTAGCAAACCTCCTTGCAAGGATGTTGGTCCCATTCCGGTTCTTGAGCAACCCGTCCGCCTTGTACAGGTCCCACTGTCCCCAGAAACGGTCCCAATGTCCCAGAAAACTAAAGCCGTTCCTCCTGCACCATCTCTCTGGCCACACACTCATCTGGACTAACCTCCTATTTCTATACTCACCAGCGCGTGGCACCGTAAGTAATCCAGAGATTATTACCTTTGAGGTCCTGTTTTTTGATCTGCTTCCTAAATTCTGCTTGTAGGATCTCTTCCCTCTTTCTACCTATGTCATTGGTACCAATATGTACCACGATCTGTCTGTTTGCCCTCCACTTTAAGAATTCCCTACAGCCATTCAATGACATCCTTGAACCTGGCACCAGGGAGCAAAATACCATCCTGGAGTCACTTCTATGGCCACAGAAGCACCTGTGTGTTCCCTATCGAGTCTCCTACCACTATGACTCTTCCCTTTTTCCTCCCTGCCCCCTCACCCGTGCAGCTGAGCCACTCAGTGCCATGAGTGTGGCTGCACTCCCCAGAGGAACCGTCACTCTCATCATTTTCCAACACAGAAAAACTGTTCTCGAGCGAGATGCACCCTGGGGATTTCCTGACTACCTGCCTGACACCTTTCTTCTTTTACATCCTTCCTTAAATAAGGAGACCAAAACTGCACACAGCATTCGAGGTGTGTCACACCAATACCCTGTATAACTGAAGCATAACATCCTTCCTCTCATGTTCAATCCCTCTCGTAAGAAAAGATTAGCATCCATTAGCCTACTTAATTACTTGCTGTGACTCATGTACCAGAACACCTCGATCCCTCTGCACCTCAGAATTATGCAGTCATTCTCCATTTAAGTAATACTCTCCTTTTTTGTTCTTCCTTCCAAAGTGAACAACTTCACAATTTCCCACATTAAGCTCCATTTGCCAGATCCTTGCCCACTCACTCAACCTATCTATATCCATCTGAAACATCCTCATGTCCTCTTCACAACATACTTTCCTACCTGTATTTGTCATCTGCAAATTTAGCTACCATGTATTCGTTCCCCTATTCTAAGTCATTTATGTAAATCGTAAGAAGTTGAGGCCCCAGTACACACCCCTGTGGGACTCTACTCGTTACATCCTGCCAATCAGAAAAATACCCATTTATGCATACTCTCTGCTTTCTGCCAGCCAGCCAATCTTCTATCCATGCTAGTATGTTACCCCTACACCATGTGCTTTTATTTTCTATAATAATCTTTATTATTAAAACACCTTATCAAATGCCTTCTGGAAATCCAAGTACAGTACATCTACAGGCTCCTCTTTATCCACTGCGCATGTTACTCCTTCAAAAAACTCCAATAAATTGGTTAAACATGATTTTCCTTTCACAAAACCATGCTGACTCTTTCCAATTTCCTTGAGCTCTTCTAAGTGCCCAGCTATAACCTCCTTAATGATCGATTCTAATAACTTCTCCACAACAGACATCAAGCTAACTGGCCTATAGCTTCCTGTTTTTTTGCCTCCCTCCCTTCTTGAATAGAGGGGTTAGATTTGCTACTTTATGATCTGATGGAATCTTTCCAGAATCTAGCAAATTTTGGAAAATTAACACCAACACATCGACTACCTCATTAGCCACCTCTTTTAAGACCCTAGGATGTAGTCCATCGGGACCTGGAGACTTGCCAGCCAGCAGCTCCATCAGTTTGCTCAGTACCATTTCTCTAGTGATTTCAATTTCACCAAGTTCCTTTCTCCTGTTCACCTCCTGATTTGCAGCTATTAGTGGAAAGTTTTTTGTATCCTCTATAGTGAACACAGAAGCAAAATATTTGTTCATTTCTTCCACCATTTCCTTATTATCTACTATTAACTCCCCACTGTCACTCTAGAGGACCAACACTCACTTTACTTACTCTTTTAAGTTCCTGTAGAAACTCTTGATATCCATTTTCACATTTCTAGCTAGCTTCCTCCCATACTCTTAACTTCTTCTTTCTCCTGATTAATCTTTTCTGCTGTTCTTTATATTCTGTCCAATCACCTGTCCTGCCACTCAACTATTTATTGTACCAGGGATAACATACAAACATCAGTACACTGCTTTCTTTAACTTAAAACAGTGCTCATTAACAATGTTCCCTTTAATCCTCCTTAATTTCAAACCTTGCTCATCCCAACCATCACTCAGGAAAGCATGTTTGTATCTGTGAAGATGATTGAGTCTGCCTGTGGTTCCCTTGTAAGTCACCAAGGCCTGCGCCTAAACATACAATTCGTCTTTACAAAGATCACACCCATGATGATGACACAACTCCCAAAACATCTTTATCTTGTCTATTTCTGCAAATCTATGGAACACTCAATTCGATCATTTCCACATCCCAAGTTCATTTCAGTTGCTAGCTTGGTTTAAAAGTCCCATTGATTCCTGGAATATGAAACTTGGCTGATTTTTGTTGATTGGTTAGTTTACAAAACTGCAGTGCAGCTGCACAAACCTTTTAATATCAGTTTACTTTAAGTTAAATGCATTCTTGCTGCAGGACTGATTACAATGTTTATTAGTATGAATATTTTGTATATATTTTTAGATTAGGGGTTACACGTTTCCAAGTGGAAAGAGACCAAGGTTCCTCTATAACAAGGATGCTCTCACTTTGTCAGTTGTCACCTCTGAGTCAGAAGGTCGTGTGTTTAAGCCCCACTCCAGGGTCTTGAGTGCGAAGTCTGGGCAGCCACTTCAGTGCTGTACTGAGGGAGTGCTACATTGTCAGAGGTGTGGTCTTTCAAATCAGGCATGAAACCAAGGTTCCCTCTTCCCTTTTAGATGGACTCCCCAGTGTCCTAGCCAATATTTTCTTATGGGTTCTGAGCTTGTGAAGAGTGGCAGCTATGCTTCCTACAACTGTGACTACACCTCGAAAAAGTACTTAATTGGTGATAAAGCACAGTCAATATATGCCCTGAGGTCATAAGTGTTCTACCAATACAAATCTGTTTGTCTTGTTCATACTAAATGCCCTTTCTGTCTTTGGTGGGCTTTTATTCAGCCCGGCTCCCAATATTTCCTTTGTCTTGCGCATAGAGTTTCTACTTTTTAAGTGTAGCCTTGCTCTTTCCTTTAACTATCTGCTTTCAGTGTTTATTTTGCAACTGCAGCTCACAATTTATTTTTAGCCTGACTCTATTTGTGGGTTTGTAATATATCATTCCAGCTATTTATTTACTGCCGCTTTCAGTGTTTGTGTTTGTTTTAGTGGCACTCCCAGTGTTTCTGTATTTAACCATGTCTGTACCGTTTCCTATTAAGTCCAGTATTTCTATTTCTTTTAATCTTGTTCCTGGTATGAATTTTCCTTTACTTTCACATTGTGCTTGTTCTGATAAAGGCTACGATAAAGGGAAAAAAGTAATATTTGCATTAATATAGCACCTTTCACAACCTCAGATTGATCCTGAAATGCTTTGCTGTCAATGCAGTATTTTTGAAGTAATATAGGAATTATGACAGCCAAACTCTGCACAGCAAGATTCCACAAACAGCAATCTAATAGCCAAATAATCTGTTTGGGTGATTTTAATTGTGGGATGTTGGATAGGACACAGGGAATTTACTTACCTCCTCTTCAAAGTAGTGCCATGGAATCTTTTATGTCTATCTGAGAGGACAAATGGGGCCTTCCAGAGCCTGTTTGTTTCTCAGGGACCCTGAAAAGATTGCAATACATGAACAATACAATGGCCAACACCAAGTGTGAAACTGTTGCTGTAATAAGAGTTCCTATAGCTTGAAATGTGATCTTGTGTTAAATTGGGTTGGTTGAAAAATATATATTCGAACAGAGGTACTGCACTGGTTATGTTACTGAACAAATAATTCAGAGACTTGAATTAAAAATCTGGAGAGCAGGCATTCAAATCCCACCATGATGTTTTGACTGAAATCAGTTAGTTAAATTCTGGGAATAAAAAGTTGAGATCATTTAAAGTGACCATGAAGCTGTTGGCTTGTCATTAAAAACTCCAACTAGTTTGCTAATATGTGTTAGGGAAGGAAACCTGACACCATTACCTGTTCTAGCCTATTTGGTACTCCAGGCTACACCAACATGGTTGATTCCTAACTGACCTCTGAAGTGGCCTAGGAAGCCACTTAGTTGCATCAAACCACTACCCACAGTGATTAAAGAAGGACCACAACCACCTTTTCAAGTGCAGCTAGGGATAGGCAATAAATGCTGGCCTTGCCAGCAACACAATTGAATTTTTTTAAAAAGGTGGTAAATTTCTCTCTGTTTTGTCTCAGGTTCCGTGCCACCATGTACCCATGTCCTGAATCTGCCAGTGAGCGCCGAGAAATGGCTGCTGGTGTGAAAACACGCATAGAGGATTTAAATACGGTAAGTGAGCTACCAGGAGCACTGGCCATATTGGGGCTGGATAACTCGCTCCTTGTGCTGCTTTATGTGCTGAGCACCAATTGCCACATGTCTCCCTCTGTTACACTCCCGTCAGGGTCAGAGTAACCACTCCAGTCCGAGTAACTGCATCTAACCTAATAGCACCGCCAAACCCCAGAAGGTTAAGGGCAGCAGGTGCATGAGGGCACCTTCTCCTCAAAGTCTCACACCATCCTGACTTGGAAGAATGTCACCACTCCCGCACTGTCACTCCCTACCAGCCTTCTTGTCAGCGCCTTTACCACACGGACTGCAGCAGTTCAACAAAAAGGCCATCGCCACCTTCTTGAGCAACTGGAGGCAGTCAGTAAATGCCGGCCTTGTCATTGACGTGCCTGTTCTGTGAATGAGATTTTTTTTAAAAACTGTTTCTCTGGAATTTTCCATTCCCGTTTGAGGCGGGCATCATAGCAAGCGGGAGCGGAAAATGTCAAAGGCGTTCAGAAAAATTGTTTTTGTGTCGTCGTAAAACCAATTTGTGATTGGCCGCTCCACCTGCCAATGGCGGGCTGCGTTTCCTGTCGCCACCCGTCGAGAAGCTAATTTCAATACATTAGAATCATTTTAAGCCCTGCTCACCAGAATCATCCCCCCAACCTGGATCATGTGGGCACGCTGCGTGTTTGCACGTCGACGCGTTTCACAACGGTACATAAGTGACATGCACCTGGTGACCTGCACTTCGCTCAGGACTTCTGAGGTTTGTTTGCCTACCTTGCCTCGGGCAGCATTCGCGGTTATTGGTGCCAGGCTTCGCAGGCAGCGCCACATCACTATTAGGGGGGCTCACAGGCAAGTCTCGAACTACCAGACCAGCCATAAGGCGGGGGTGGCTTTTCAACGGCTGCAGGGCTAGGGATTGCTTGGGGAAGGGGGAGAAATTGCCTCAGACTAGGGGAGAGGCTACAGGGTGAGGGCTGTACTGGCGAAGGTGGGGTATCCCAGGGTGTGTGTGGGGGCACATGTTGATCTGTGCAAGTGGCCTCAAGATGGTGAGGGTTGAGGAGGCAGTCTCCAGAGGAGATGAGGCCAGATGGAGATGTGAGGTGGGGGGGCGGGGGGGGGTGGTGTGTGTGTGTGTGTGTGTGTGTGTGTGTGTGTGCCTGGTGATGTCCCTTGAGCTGGCAGTGAATGAGATGCAAGTGAATGTGTGATGGCCTTGAGTGTGAGAGTTTATATTGATGAGATGGTTGACTTACCCTGGCGACGTGGATGAGATCATTCATCCTCTTTCTGCACTGGATGGCCGACCGTTTCTGTGCAGCGTTGGCAGTGCTTAGCTCCACTACTGCCTCCCATGCTGGAGTGGTGAGATTGCTGGACCTCCTGTGGCCAGAGTGGGGGTAGAGGACATCATGGCGGGCCTGCAAAAGGCATTCCAGTGACGGGTCACTGAACTCTTCTTGACTTTTGGGGCCATGTCTTCACTGGAGCAGTCCTGGGCCGCAAGCATTGAGAATTGTGTGCGCGGCTGCAGTTTAGACATGGAACCTGGAGTGAGGAAATGGTGAGGTAACAGTGTGGTGGGCAATTCAGAGGCTCCCCGCCTGTGGTATGGTGTGCTTCTTGTGGCTGCATAACTAGAGTTGGGAAGCGGACAATATGACACAAAAACCTGCCCTTGTGGCTGGTGGGAAAAATATCATTTTTCACGCATGCCGCCACACTTAGTGCAATTCAGGGAAAGTTCTGCCTAATATGCCTGAGGTGCGCATTTGAACGTAACAGTTTGAAGCAGCAATACCTTGTGTGGCCACAAACACAAACAGCCCTGTCCTTGGTGAGTCAAGCTCGCTTATAAACTCAAATAAAAACAAACTGTTGGAAAAACCCAGCAGGTCTGGCAGCATCTGTGGAGAGAGTGACAGAGTTAACATTTCGAGTCCAATATGACTCCTCTTCAGGACTGAAGAGAGGTAGAAATGTGATAGGTTTTATGCTGTTGAAAAAGCAGAGAGGGGCAGGTGGAGCAAAAGGGAAGGTCAGAATTGTTAACTTTACTAACTTTAGTAACTTTATTAACTTTACTGGCTGCTGAAGTATGAGGACTGGACTTCGTACAAATTCAGGACATTAAATAACTGTACAGCAACCAACAAAACCTGGAAAAGCTCACCAACAACTTCACCACAGCTAACACATCGCCCCTCAAACACACACACCTGCAACACTAAAAACCAGTGTCTAAGATGACTGTTTCAAAATGGTTTTCTATTGCATTGGATTTGAGGAATTTTAGTGTTTTGCGTGTTATGTTCTGCAATTCAGATCGTTTTTCTGTGAAAACTGAAATCTAAGGGTCTTGCCAATGACCTATGAAAAGAAGTATTAACAATGGGAGTGCAGTGAGACATGAAGTTATGAGCTGAGCTGCAGCTATACTCAATATTCCATCATTATAAGGAAAAAAGGTACTTTGTGTGTTGGTGGATTTATACATTTCTGAAGGATTGTGTAAGAACAGTGGATGAAAAATTTATGTCCTAGGTTTCTGGGGCATTTCTCCCCATGTCTCTCCTCCCCTCACCGCCAAGAAATTTTAATTTGATACATTTGCACCCACTAGATTTTGCAGCACTTTGGTGCCTAATGAAATTCTACTTCTGAAGGCAAAAATAATGGTGATTGAACGCACTAGGTCCCAAGTCATGTCTGCCCAACAATACAGTGTCACCTGCAATAAGCAGCAAGTTTTAGAAATGTGCAGAACAAACAGTCAGAGGCTGACTTTTATGATGATAACACTGAAGCTGCCCAATGTCATTTCTACCCAATGACAAATTCACTTTGTCCTATTTCTGAGAGAGATTTAGTGAGTTTCCATCCACACACATCTTGGAGCCAGAGTGCAGGCAGAGATGGTGGCATAGTGGTAATGCCACTGAACTAGTAATCCAGAGGCCCAAATTAATGCTCTGGGGAGACTGGTTCAAATCCCACATGGCAGCTGGTGGAATTTTAAATCAATGAAATTAAAAGCTAGTCTCAGTAATGGGGACCATGAAACTCATCGATTGTTGTAAGTACCATCTGGTTCACTAATGTCCTTTAAGGAAGGAGATCTGCTGTCCTTACCGGGTCTGGCCTACATGTAACTCCAGAACCACAGCAATGTAGTTGACTCTTAACTGTTCTTTGAATTCTTCAGTTCAAGGGCAATTCGGGATGGGCTACAAATGCTTAGCGACATCCATATTCCATGAAAAAATAAAGGACATCCAAGATAAAACCCACAATTTGGCCATGTTTTCTCATAGCTACCAGTTTCTTCTTCAGGGACCAGGTCAGAAACATTACAAAAATGAAATGAAATTAATCTAAGTAGGATCTGCAATATCACATTAAACCAAAAAACTGCCTCTACTTGTGGCTTTCTGGCTGCTTTTACAGACTTCCAAAGTGCCTGTGTAAGAACAACCAGAAGATGCACTTAAACAAAAACAGTGCTGGCAATCTCAGCAGGTCTGGCAGCATCTGTGGAGAAGCAGAGTTAGTACTTCGAGTCCAATATGACTCTTCTTTGGAAATATGCCACTGAACTTATTTCTGCTCCACTGAACTTATTTCTTCCTACGTTGACACTCTCTTTTTCTCCCCTTGTCCAATCTCTTCTCACCTACATTCATGATTCTTCTGACTCCCTATGTCATTTCAACATTTTCCTAACCACCACCCCTTCATTATGGATGTCCAATCCCTCTACACCTCCATCCCCATCCAGGGCTCTCTGCTCCTTCCTTCAGTGGAGGCTCGAACAATCCCCATCCACCACTACTCTACTCTCCACCGCCTGGCTGAACTTGTTCTCTCATTAAACAATTTCTCTTTTAACTTAGCCACACTTTTTAACTGGAGGAAGTGAGACATGGGTACCCACATGGGCCCTGAGTTATGCCTGTCTTTTTGCGGGGTATATGGAACATTCCTTGTTCCTGTCCTACTCTGGCTCCCTCTACAATGCTTTTTATGGTACATTGATGACTGTATCTGTGCCGCTTCGTGCTCTTTAGAATTTATCAACTTTGCTTCCAATTGCTTCCCCTCACACCTTCACATGGTCGAGCTCCAACACTTCCCTTCCCTTTCTTGACTTCTCTGTCTCTGTGGGGATACACTGTCTACTAATATTCATTATAAACCCACTGACTGGCACAGCTGCCTCGGCTACAGCTCTTCACACCCTGCTTCCTATAAGAACTCCATTCCATTCATCGAATTTCTCCAGCTCGTTCACATCTGATCTGATAATGCTATCTTCCACAATGATACTTCTGAGATGTCTTCCTTTTCCCTCAACCGAGGAATTCCACCCCTCCACTGCCCCAACTGTGGTTGACAGGGCCCTCAACTGAGTCCAATCCATTTCCCGCACTTCTGCCCTCACCCTTTCCTGTCCCTCCCAGAACCATGATAAGGCTGCTTATCCTCACTTTCTACCCCACCAGCCTCCACATTCAAAGGATCAAAAAGAAAGAGTTCCAAAAAAGAATCATATTGTACTCGAAATGTTAACTCTGTTTCTTTCTCCACAGATGCTGCCAGACCTGCTGGGTTTTTCCAGCACTTAGTTTTGATTTAAGATCTCCAGTATCTACAGTATTTGGCTTTTATTTCAGAAGATGCACTTTGAGCCACTAATGCCCCATGTCTGCACACAAGCAACTTTTGGGGTATCCTGGAGTGATTCTCAATCCCATGTGCTGGAGGGAGTAATAACACTGCAGAAATGGTAACAACTAACATGGGTGTTAGGTTGTGCTTACTACACTTGCATGGATCCCAAAAGTAGCATGCCACAGACAGGGACCCCACATTCTGCCTAGGTGCAAAACCTATCCACTGTTCTGCAAAAATCTACAATGGATTTTAAAATCACTGTCACTGGAAGCTTCAGCAAGCCCTTGAGATAACATTGAAAACATACAGGCACCTTTTTCAATTAGTAAAACATTGCTGGCAACTCTTGGATCTGTATGAAGTGGAAATTAATAGTGAATGAGCATTACATGGGCCCTGACAAAGTTCCGGCAATAGTATTGAAGACTTGTGCTCCAGAACTTGCAGTGCCCCTAGCCAAACTGCTCCGGTACAGCTACAACACTGGCATCTACCCGGCTATGTGGAAAATTGCCCAGGTATGTCCCGTCCACAAAAAGCAGGACAAATCCAACCTGGCCAATTACTGCCCCATCAGTCTACTCTCGATCATCAGTAAAGTGCTGGAAGGGGTCATCAACAGTGCTATCAAGCGACACTTGCTTAGAAATAACCTGCTCACTGACGCTCAGTTTAGGTTCCGCCAGGATCACTCGATGCCTGACCTCATTACAGTCTTGGTTCAAACATGGGGCAAATGAGTTGAACTCCAGAGGTGAAGTGAGTGTGACTGCCCTTGACATCAAGGCAGCATTTGACCGAGTGTGACATCAAAGAGCCCTAGCAAAACTGGAGTCACTGAGAAACAGGAAAACTCTCTGCAGTTGGAGTCATACCTAGCACAAAGGAAGATGGTTGTAGTTGTTGGAGGTCAGTCATCTCAGCTCCAGGACATCACTGCAGGAGTTCCTCAGGGTAGTGTCCTCGGCCCAACCATCTTCAGCTGCTTCATCAATGACCTTCCTTCCATCATAAGGTCAGAAGTGGGGATGTTTGCTGATGATTGTATAATCAGCACCATTTGTGACTCCTCAGATACTGAAGCAGTCCATGTCCAAATGTAGCAAGACCTGAACAATATCCAGGCTTGGGCTGAAAAACGGCAAGTAACATTTGAGCCACGTAAGTGCCAGGCAAGGCCATCTCCAACAAGAGAATCTAACCATCGCCCCTTAACATTCTATGGCATTACCATGGCTCAATCCCCCTCTATCAACACCTCTGGGGTTACCATTGACCAGAAACTGAACTGGACTAGCTACATCAATACAGTGGCTACAAGAGCAGGTCAGAGGCTAGGAATCCTGTGACAAGTAACTCACCTCCTGACTCCCCAAAGCCTGTCCACCATCTACAAGGCACAAGTCATGAGTGTGATTGAATACTCCCCACTCGCCTGGATGAGTGCAGCTCAAGAAGCTTGACACCATCCAGGACAAAGCAACCTGCTTGATTGGCACCCCATCCACAAACATTTACTCCCTCCACCATCGACACACAGTAGCGGCAGTACCACCTACAAGATGCACTGCAGGAACTCACCAAGGTTCCTTAGACAGCACAGTCCAAACCCACTATCGCTACCATCCAGAAAAGGACAAAGGCAGATGTTGCACGGGAACACCACTACCTGGAAGTTCCTCTCCAAGCCACACACCATCCTGACTTGGAAATATAAAATTGTTGCTACACTGTCGCTGGGTCAAAATCCTGGAATTCCCTTCCTAACAGCACTGGGTGTACTTATGCCACATGGACTGCAGCGGTTCAAGAAGGCAGCTCACCACCACCTTCTCAAGGGCAAATAGGGATGGGCAATAAATGCTGGCCTCGCCAGCGATGCCCACGTCCCCTTAATGAATATAAAAAACATTGTGCCACTTTTTTCCTCTTCCTGTCCCTTCCCCAGCATTATTCTTTTCTTCTACCACTCTTTCCACTCCGCTTCATCACTATCTGTTCCCTGTTCCCGCTCCATTTTCAGTCTTGTATCATCACTATACATTCATTATAAACTGTTCTACCCTTCCCGTTCGTGATTGTTCTATTCCACCCCTCTCCTCCATATTACCTGATTCCAGGGCTAATGTGCCAATATGGGCCCCTCCTTGCTTTCTACTGTATGTAGAATCTGAAATCCTACTCTGTTGCATTACCAGTGGAATTCTGGGAGAGAGGATCCAGTTGTGCTAACTTTTGGCAAACTCTGATACACTGTCTATGCCCCCAAATCACTGACCATCAATTGTGAAGTGTTGACTCTGTGCAGTCTAATATAGTAGAGGTTGATGGTAAAAATATAAGCAATTTGTACATCTCTTCAAAGTCTACACAAATATTTAGAGTGGGACAAGCCACTTCACTAGATTTGGTGTAAATCCTCCTGTTGAATTCAATGAACCATTCTGAGCCAAGGCTGACTACCTTGATGAGTATTAATGTCAAGGGAACAAACAATATAGACTTTATTGTGTCACTTCAAATAGTCTCAGTGGAAATCAGGTTAGCCTCCAGGTTGGACTCAATTGGCTTTTTTCATTAAAACATTCTTGATCAGGCTGGGTTTGCCTTGTGTCTTTGAACTTTAGAATACTTAAATGTCTTAATATTGTTAGCCTGTGGTTCACTATTGTTCCCCCTGCCCCTGTAATAATTTCTATTATATACATCAATTGGGTTCTCTTAGAATAAACCAACTAAAATGGATGGAGTAGTCTTCCAATCATCTATTTTGTGACATTTCAATATTCTTTTAGTTATAGGCTTTAAAATGAGAATATGATATAAAACATGCAATCTCATTCATTTCTTTCCCTTCAAAATTAGTCCATCAATTTAAAACACAAAATAGGTTTAATTTTCATTAAGCTTCTGAGAATTCACTTATTGATTCTTCAGGTACTTAACCAGACAGAAAGCCATCGCCACCGGGTACTGCAGGAAGCAGCAAAAAACCTGCAAAACTGGCAAGTGAAGGTTGTGAAAATGAAGGCGATCTACCATACTCTGAACCTGTGTAACATTGACGTGACCCAACAGTGCCTGATCGCAGAGACCTGGTGTCCGGTAGCTGATATGGATAGGATCAAGATGGCACTCCATCAAGGGAAGGTGAGCAGCTGAACTGTGAATACGTTCGCATATCAACGACACGTTATGTTATGAAGGGATTGCCAGACCAAGTCAGTGGAAATGGTATTACCTCATTTATCATGTTAAAAAAACATGAGTTATTCTGCTTATGGGAGCTTCATGTGTCAGCTGATTTTATTTTGCTCAGAGATGTGCCTTGAAATTGCCAAGGTTTTGCTACTTTACAACTATGACCCCTGATATCTCGGTAGTTCCAACATCCCTGCAGGACAATCATTGAAGAACCATGGAATAACAAGAAAACTTGTGCCGCAAAGGCATTGTGCTACAGATTTAAGTTGTAAAGAGGACTGGGCTGGATTTTGTTGTAAAACAGGGCTGTTTTAAACAGCACTGTTATTTTTTCACAAATCTGACAGTAACTTCAGGTGAGCGCAGATGTGCAGTTCAGCGTGAAACTCCAGTTGCTAACCAAGATGTGCCGCACCTCTATAAGCTGCACAAAAACAGCAACTCGCTGTCTGGCTTCTGGTTCAAATATATTGTCCAGGGAAATTTTCTTGGCTACTATGATTCTGGCCCTATGAGGAAGGAGCCATTGCCAGATCTGGTTCTGGGAAATGAGGTGGATGAAATGGTTCAAGTGTCAGTAGGGGAGCATTTAGGAAAGCGTGATCATAGTAAAGGTTTAGGTCAGCTATGGAAAAGAGCAAGGAGAAACCTAAAGCTCAAAAAAAGGAGGAGGATGAATTTCAATGGGTTGAGAACGGACCTGTCCCAGCTAAATTGGAATGAAAGATTGGCAGGTAAAACTGTAATAGAACAATAGGCAGCCTTTAAAGAGGAGATGGTTTGGGTACAGTTGAGGTACATTCCCCTGAAGGGGAAAGGTAGAGCATCCTGGATGGTGAAAGGGATAGAGCATAAGCTGAAGCAGAAATAAAGGATGCCTATGGCATATGACAGATGTCAGGTTGATAATAATACAAGTGAGAACCTCAGGCTGAATATAGAAAGTTCAAAGGGGGAGTGAAAAATGAATGAAGAGAGTGTATGAGAAGAGACTTGCAGCTCACAAAAGGGAAGTCTACTGTCGGCATATAAATAGTAAAAGGGTGGTTAAAAAGAGGAGTGGAGCTGATTAGGGACCAAAAGTGGATCTATGCATGGAGGCAGAGTGCATGGTTGGGTTACTAAATGAGTAATTTGCATTTGACTTTACCAAGGGAGACGATGCTGCTGGGGGACGGGGGCTAGGCACTGGATGGGCTAAAAATTGACAATGAAGAGGTATTAGAAATGCTGGCTGTGCTTAAAGTTGATAAGTCACCAGGAATGGATGGGATACATCTGAGGATGCTGAAGGAAATAAGGGAAGAAATTGTGGAGGTGCTGCTCATAATCTTCAGATCTAGATTAGATGACAGAATTGTATTTAACCAACATGATCAAGTTTTTTTCCTGTGGTAACAGAGTTAGTGAAGCTAATGCTGTTGATGTGGTGTACAAAACTTGGATACATTGTGTACTGACAGGAGGAAAGCGGTAGACCTTGAGGACAGGCTAGTGGTATGGACATGTGGCTGATGGAACTTAATGTAGAGAAGTGTGAAGTGATATATTTTGCCAGGAAGAATAAGGAGAGGCAATATAAAATAAATACAATTCTAAAGGAGGTTCAAGAACAGAAGGATGTAGGGGTATATGTCCATAAATCTTTTGAAGCTGGAATGTTGAAAATGTGGTTAAAAAGTCTACAGGATCTTGGGCTTTCTAAATAGGGGCATAGAAAACAAAAGCAAGGAATTTATGATGAAGCACTGATTTGTCCTCAATTGGAATATTGTATCCAATTCTGGACACCACACTTTTGAAAGGATGCAAAGCCTTTAAAGAGGGTGCAGAAAAGATTTACAAGAATGGTTCCAGGGATCAGAGTCTTCAGTTATGTGGATAAATTGGAAAATCCGGGCTTGTTCTCCTGAGAGAAGAGAAAGTTGGGAGATTTTATAGAGGCATTCAAAATCACGAGGGGGCTAAACAGAAAAATTGTTCCCGTTGACAGAAGGGTTGATAACCAATTTAACGTGATGGGCAAAAGAACCAAAGGTGGCCTGAAGAAAAACTTCTTTATGGTTAGCATTTAGAAGGGTGGAGGAAGTCGATCCAACTGTGGCTTTCGAAAAGCGATTTAGTAAGTATCTGACAAGATAAAAATTGCTGGGGTATGGGGAGCGGGGGAGAAATGGGACTAGCTAATTTGTTCTTGACTCATGGCTGGCTTCTGTGATAAAAACCATTCTAGGATTCTAAGTATTCTTTTATCGGTGGAGTAAGTCTTGACTACTGCTGAACAATGCCGCTGGCACTGAAAATTAACTTTGACAATTGTGGAGCCTCATTCCTTCAGCTTTTAATTGTCGTTGAAGATTTTTTTAACAATTGCCACATTTTGCCTTTGCTTATTGGCTCTTTTCTCTCACTCACAATCCAATATTTTGTTCCCCTGTTTATGGCCAAGAGAAACAGTGAGGCCCATTTATTAGCCCCTCACAGCAAACCTGAGCCCACCAAATGCTGAAAATATGTTCTGGTGAAGTTATTGTGAATACAAATTTGCAATAATCTGAAACCGGATGAAAGATTGTGTGCTACATTACTGAGCATTTCCACACCGGTGCTCAAACAAGTAAGAAGGCCCTAGCTTTAATCTCTGATCTGTGCTGAGTTAATTGAGCCCAACCAGCAGTAGCAGTGGGAGCTTGGGGGGGCTGGAGTAACCACCCAGAGCTCCTCTTATGATGGTGAAGCCATGACCAGTATCCAGCCCTGCTGGAAAAAGTGTGTGTGGATGAGCAGGTCAGGCAATCTCAGTCACCTGTATCCATGCCCTTGATGAATGTTAAATCTTGCCTCTGGTTGACCGCTGAAATGTACTGTTTTCTCACAATTCAGGAGCGCAGTGGTTCCAGTGTTGACCCGATCATGACAGTGGTGCAGACTCAAATGGCCCCACCCACCTTCAACAGGACCAATAAATTCACGGCTGGGTTCCAGAACATCGTGGATGCATACGGGGTTGGAACATACCGAGAAATGAACCCTGGTGACACGATTTCAAATGTTTTTATCTGTGCACAAAGATGCTAACACAATGTGAAGGTTGAATTATGCCGAGGAATTTCTTTTTTCTCTCTCCTTATCACTTTTTATCGCTTTTTAATCTCTCATTTCTTTCCCTTTCCTTTTTTTTTTCTCTCTTTTCTCGCGCTCTGCTCTTCTCCCCCCTTTCTTACCCTCCTTCCAGCTTCCCCTCTCTTTCTGACCATTTGCCATGTTCTGGTCTGTTCAGTGCACAACATTCGTACAAAGGAGCAGATTAACATGAGCAATTGAAGCTTGTTCAGTTCATGAATGCACTCCTGATGATTAAATTACCTTCCTCTAGCACCCTCCCCTTTGCCCAGGTGATTCACGGTGTCAACAGAGGTATGTGCTTCATACAGGTGTCCCCACTTTAACAAATGGAAGAATCAGCTTTTCCCTGAAACTCCAGCAGCGCTCAAACATTTTCAAGAAAATGTGCAGAAATTGATGTTGGAAAAAGATACAGAAAAAAATCTACTCAAATGGTACCAAGGATGTGAGATTTCAGTTTTGTGGAGAGATGAGAAAAGCTGGGGTTGTTCTCCTTTGATTTGAGAAAGTTAAGCGGGGGAGGGAGGGATTCAATATATATGTTAAAATTTAAGAGTTTTGTTATAGCTAATAAGGAGAAACTGTTTCCACTGGCAGAAGGATTAGAGAGCACTTGAAGGGAAATGACAAATTAATCAGACGAGAGATCAGAATTTTTTTTAAATGACAATTTGCTATGATTTGAAAGGCACTGCCTGAAAGGTGATGGAAATAGATTCAATAACTTTCAAAGGAAATTGGATAAATAATTGGAAATGACAAATGTTAGGGCTATGGGAAAGGGCAGGCGAGTGGAACTAATCAGATAGTTCTTCCAAAGAGCTGGCACTGGCAGGATGGGCCAAGTGGCTTCTTTTTGTGCTGTTAGATTTCTAATGGAAACATCACAATATTGAATTTGTGGTTTCTCCTGCCAGAAGATGAGCTATTGAAAACAGGTGACCTTTGAACGAATGTTGCTTTGCCACAGCCAGTTGTTGGAGATCTGCTCTGCCCGGGTTGAGCTGCTCCCCTGTCGTGTCAGTCCTGTCGGCTAATGCTCTGGTTGTTCTGAATAAGGATAAGCATTCTCTTAGCTTCGGAATGTAAGCCGCACTGTTCCAATCGTGTCAGGAAGCCCGTTCCTTGTGTATTTTTCTGTTAACTGTTGGGCCCTGTCAGGGTTGCTTGCCAAGAATAGAAAAGATAAAGTTTTTATGGATGATGAGCACTGACATGAAAGCCAACCTTGAGCCAATTCTGTGCTACAATACATGTCAACTCAATGTCTTGTTTGCTTCAAAGTTGAAAATCTTCAGCAATACTAAACTTGATTGTTGTATTTCTTTTATTCCATATTGTATTTTACATCATTCTAAATGCACTAACCTCCTCAATACAATCCCATGGTGTGCAATTGTTTGAGAGAAGTCCTATGAGTTCCTTTACTTTATTTTCGCAGCTCCCTATACCATCATCACCTTTCCATTTCTGTTTGCTGTCATGTTTGGGGATTGTGGGCATGGAGCAGTTCTCCTGGGCTTTGCGCTCATCATGATCATTAATGAGAAAAAGTTTGCTGCCCAGAAAGGTGGTAATGAGGTGGGTAAAAATTTGGAAAAGTTCGGAATATACTTTTAGTGAGAAGCATAAATGCCATTAGCCTGAGTTTAGGGTGAACACTTGGGTATGAGTGATGAGGTACCAGTAACATGAGGGTTTACCTGTCTCTGTGCAGATGATTCTGGATTTAAGCTGCATTATCCTAGATTATTTTAGCTGTTATGAAGTTCTCTGTAGATGAAAGGAAGAAAACTTGCACTTATAAAACAGCTTTCACAGTCTCAGGATGTCCCAAAACGATAGGCAATGAAATACTTTTGAAGCGTACTCACTGTCATAGTTAGGGAGCACAGCAACCAATTTGTGCACAGCAAGCTCTCACAAAGAGCAATGAGATAATGATCAGATAATCAGTTTTATTTTATGGTGTGGGTTGAGGGATAAATGTTGACCAAGACACCATGCTCTTCTTCAAATAGTGCCATCTTAGAGTCTCTTCAATTACTTGCCTGGCTGAGATAGTTCAACCATTCAAGCCAGGAATATCCCAGTTTTGATCTCTACTCCCTGTTGCATTAGCTGATCTCAGCCATCATAATGATGAGTCATTACCTGCGATCTCAGTGATCTTAGCTAAAAAGAGGAAAATTCTGCAAGAAATGACATAGCTGCCAAATGAGGATAGATCAGACTCAGCTGTGATTTATGGTAGAACAGACTGTTGTCTAGGCTTAAGAATGGTCATTTGGGTGAGGTACCAGTGTAACCTAACAAAACGCCACTGCCTTCAGGAATAGAGAAGATAATTATTCATTTTCGATTAAGCAACTGCACTTCCCCCTTCTCAGTACAGGTTTTCTTAAGTCACACCTCCAGCTGAGAGCAGATAACTGAGCTGAGACTGGTGTCCCGTTATATCCTTCTGCTTGTAGAAGGGCCATGAAAGAAGGCTGAGGTTAATGCATCAACAGCGATGATTGAATATCTGTTCTTCAGCCTGTTGTGTTGCATGGTGATGCTATTGTCCGTTGCCGCTATACGCTTCATGATGGAGGCGGTGACTCCATTGTTTGGATAGTATTGGTAAAGCTACCAACTACATTTAAATTGTACTAAATCTAACTTGTGCAATGACACTTATACAGTAAGCAGAGTGTGAACCATTCAGCCACTTGAGCCTGTTCTGCCATTTTATTAAAGAATGAATGATATACCCAGCTTTGATCCATATCCCTCAATATCTTTCTCTCATAAAAAATCTATCAACCCCAGCTTTAAAAATTTTAAGTGATCTATAGCCTTTTGACTGAGAGTTTCAGATTTATACTACCTAGTTTTTGAAAAAGTGCTTCCTGATTTCACTTCTAGATGTAAATTTAATTTTCTGCCCCTTTGTTCTGTCTTCCCCTGCCACAGGAAATAATTTCTCTATTGACCTGATTGAATCCTGTTGCTATTTGAAACAGCCCAATTAAAAGGTTTCTCATTCCTCTAAGATCAAGAGAATGCAATCCAAGTTCACAGGAAACTGGATAATTTAACCCTTTAAACCCTGGTATCTTTTTGATGATCCAAGAGATTTGTTCCATTCCTTGGAGTTTGTAAATTCTGGAGTGATTCATAACAGTTGTGGCTTGGTGGAACGCTGTAGCTGGTAGGAAGTTAATTCTCTACATGTGTCCTTGGTATTTAACTGGAGATGAAGCCTAAAACTGCTTGTTGCCCCAAATTCAGATCTGGAACACCTTCTTCAGTGGACGCTACCTCATCCTGTTGATGAGCATATTTTCCATTTACACTGGATTCATCTACAACGATTGCTTTTCAAAATCCTTCAACATTTTTGGATCCTCATGGCATGTCCGGGCCATGTATCACAACGGAAGTTGGAAGTAAGTCTTGCAGCCAATCCCCGGTGATAAAAGATCAGTTGGTCAGTAATAATTACCCAGAATGCTAACTATGTGAAATCGGATGAAAACTGATCAGTTTCAGTGTGAGGTGCAGTAAAACGGTGACACATGATGAATGGGTCACATTTCCAGGTGGGCTGGGATTTTCCAATTGGCCCACTGCAACCTGAGTGGAAGATTGGTGAAGGTAGTGTTTTGAACATTTCTTCAAGGGCCCTGCGGATCTTCAGCTGAAGATGACTGGGGGAAATTCCTTGGAAACTTAATTCCTTTGTTCTTCATTGGTGATATTCAAATGTTGAGCACATATGGTTTCTCCCCATTCTTTACTCTTAATGGTGCAGCACTATGGTCCAAGGGCATTATGAGCTCTCTGAACCCTCGGCCAAGTGACCAGTCTTCCGTATCAGACAATAAGAGTGAGATTTTAAATCAATCAAAACCCGTCCATTCGCACGGTTAAAATTGGGCCCTTAATTAAGTGTTGGGAGGCTATTTGACTATAGGGGGCTATTACAATGCACACCCAAACTGTTGCCTAATCTCCATGTACTCCCATTTTCCAGGTGGGGAGTAATTGGGAGCAGAAACATGAGCTACACTTTCATCTACCCCCCGCCCCCTTCCAGGGTTGTTAAGGACAACTGTAACCTCATAACTCAGCATTGACTCATCTATCAGAAGCAGCCTAATCATTTGGGGAGGTTTTCCCTTTGTTACTTTAAAAAGCCCAACCATATCCCCTCAGTCTGTGATCTTTTTCTTCCCCAGGGCAAAATTCCCCAGTTTCCTAATCCTGTCCTGATAATCCAGAAACCTTAAACTAGGGTCTCCAATGCCTGAAATTTCATATTTCACACCCTTGTGTTTAAATTGCTCCCACCTCTGTTAATTCCACTAACCCTTTCATCCAGTCTCAACAATCCATTCCCCTGCCTTTTCCCCTTGGTGCATCCCTCTCCCCCATGCACTTTGCCCACCATTAGTGACCATGCCTTCAAAGCCTAGGCCCCACATGCTGGTATTCCCTCCTTGAACCCTCTGCCTCCACCTCTCCCTCCTTTAAGACCTCCCCTAAAGCCCAACTGTCGGAACATGCCTTTGACCAATTTCACAATATCTCCTTTGGCTCTGTGCTCACTTTTCAGGTTATGCCAATGTGAAGCATCTTGGTATTTTTTTTAACATTAAAGCTAATTAATTATACAATTACAAATTGTTACTTGTGGTATCAATTGGTGGCCTTCCTTTGGACTATTTCCAAGACGTTGATATCCCCTAGCTGTATTTGCCAGTGTTTGTTTTTGTCTGTCATTGACTGAGAAAATGTAATAACTCCTTGTCTTTTTGTTTCGTTCGTTGTGCAGCGACCATGTTATTGAAAACAACCTGTTACTACAATTGGATCCTGCTGTGCCAGGAGTATTCTCTGGAAATCCGTATCCGTTTGGCATTGATCCGGTGAGGAATATTACGTTACCGACTCCTCCAGTTCCCTAGCCCTGTCCTGATAATCAAGAAACTTTAAACTAGGGTCTCCAATGCCTGAAATTTCATATTTCACACCCTTGTGTTTAAATTCCTCCCACCTCTGTTAATGCCCTTTCCAACATCCGTGCTTTCCAACATCGATCATGGGATGTTTTGCTGCACCACTGGAAATTTTCTATCTTCTCCATTTCTTATTGGTTTCCCTTAACTAAATTACCAAATCGTCAGCACCAGAACTGATGAATTTGGGGCCTTTACAACACATTTGACAGTCAGTTTGAACCAAAATACTTGAGGCTAAGATCAGGCTAATGACCAGCCCATTACTGGATAAGGGACAGTATAAGGGTAAGGCACATGGTAATCGTCAAAGAGTTCACACATCTGTTAAAATCACGGTGAAAGGAATTTAATGCAGGTATGCTTCAGAGTTTGTATGATAACATCACTGATAATTTATATCTCCAAATTACGAATTGCACTAGGAGAGACAGTGGCATAAATGGTAACGTCACGGACTAGTAATCCAGAGCCCCTGGCTAATGCTTTGGGGACATAGGTTCAAATCTCACCACGGCAGCTGGTGTAATTTAAATTAAATTAATAAGCCTGGAATGTAAAGCTCATTTCAGTGATGGTGACCATGACAACTATCTTTGATTGTCAGAAAAACCCACCCGCTTTGATAATGTCCTTTAAGGAAGGAAATCTGCTGCCCTTACCTGGTCTGGCCAACATGTGACACGAGATCCCCGGCAATGAGGTTGACTCTTAAATGATTTCTGAAATAGCCTAGCAAGCCACTCAGTTTAAGAGAAATTAGGGATTAGGCAACAAATGCTGACTTTGCCAGCGACACCCACGAAAGAATAAAGAGAAAAAAAATATAGCTCTCACCCCAACAGCTCCTAATAAGTATTATTTGTTAATCCAAAGATTTGGAACATAGCTTCAAACAAGCTAACCTTCCTCAACTCTTACAAGATGAAGATGTCAGTCATCCTTGGTATTACACAGATGGTCTTCGGTGTTGTCCTCAGTATTTTCAATCACATGTAAGTACGAGAGATTATTTCTGGGTGTGCTTATGTGGACAGGTATTTTTAGAACATCTTTCATGAACTTAGCACGTTCCAAAACAACACTTTGGAATCAATGAAGTCGTTTTGAGATGTGATCACTTGCAGGAAAACATAGCCAATTAATACACAGCATGGTTCTGCAAAGAGATAAAGATCACATCTATTTTGGTGATGTTTATTGAAGTGTGAATTTTTCCAAGAATACTGGGAGAACTACTTCCTCCTCTTTGGTATACTGTAATGTCATATGCTTATCAGAAAGTCAGACGGGTTCTAAGTTTAATGCCTGATCTGGAAGATGGCACCTCTGACAGTGCAGCAGCCCCTCAGTGTTGCACTGAATTGTCAGCTTAGATTTTGTGCCCAAGTTTCTGGAGTGGGACTTGAACTCTTGATCTTCTGACCCAGGTGAGAGCAGGCTACCCACTGAACCAAGGGCACCAAATGGAGCCTACTTTACTCTGTTGTTCCAGTGGACTCCTGCAGTAACTCTAGTGGACACAGCCTGGAAATATGCTGCAACTTTCTTGGTTTTTCTTGTCAGAAGTAAAGACTTCTCCCTCAGCTTTTAAGGCTGGGAACCAACAGGGTGGAAGGAGGAAAAGTTCCTACACTGGAAGTTTCCCTCCATATGGTAAGGGAGCTAAGAGGAGAAGAAAGTTATTTCTGTATTGAGGAAGGCATTGGGCAACCAGGCCCACCTCCATTCTCCCAACCCCAACCACAATTTCAGGCAGTATGGAGTTGGTGTGAACTTGGGTTGAACCAGCAGTCGCATTGGCAGCAATAGGGAGTCCAAGTGAGGTGCGCTCTCACTAATCCCACATACTCTAACAGTCACAATGTACCAGTGGGATCACAGACCAAGGATTATCAGGCTTGGCATTCTACATCCTTTGTCCATGCAAATATCGTGCAAATTTTGTGTCAAATTGACAATTGATACATCACTTTTAATTTTATCTCACTTTTAATTAAGTTTCTTGCACTTGACTGGCTCAGTTGTGATTTGTTGAATATCTTTGGGAAGATGGTTGTGGTTGGAGGCCAATCATCTCTGCCCCAGGACACCACTGCAAGAATTGGAGTATAATGTGGGAAAATGTAATGTCCATTTTGGCGGGAAGAATAAAAGGGAGGCATATTATTTAAATGGTGAGAGATTGCAAAGCTCTGAGATGCAGAGGGATCTGGGTATCTTAGTGCATGAATCGCAAAAGGCTAGTATGCAGGTACAGCAAGTAATTAGGAAAGCTAATATAATGTTATCATTTATTGTAAGGGCAGCTGAGTTGTACTATTAGTGATAGAGTTGATCTGCAGACACTGCTTGGGTGGAAACATTAAGTTTATTTACAGTATACTCAGCAGCAAATACATGTGTGCTTTCAACTCCTATTCTAACTCTACATGGACTGCTGAGGTAGCCCACGCTACTGTCCTATTGGTTACTACAGATCATGTGATCTTCCTTAACAAGTATTATTCTTAAAGGTACATTACACACTAAATAAAATCATAATTACTACATTCCTCCCCCTTTAACTTGGCTATACATGTTATATTTACAAGTACATATTTTTCAAGATGACATAATATTTACACTGGGTAAGGAATTTACAAGTTCCGTCTTTCAGGTGGTTTCATGGTGTGTGTGGAATTTCACAGCTCCACAACTTCAGATTCTTTGTCAGGAACTTCCTTTCTGGAGTTGCCTGAACATCAGGTGCTTCGGTGGGCACTTGCAGTTCTGTATCCTTGACTCTCACAGGAGTATCAGACATGTCTGTCCTGGGTTGAGTATCCTCAACAGGAAATGCAGACCCGGTCATGGTCACTGGTGGAACCAAATCTTGATGATGTGTGTCTCTCTTCCTTAAATGATCCACATGTTTATGGGTGATCTGTCCTTCCACCTCCACATGGTAAGATGGAGGTCCAGTCACCGCACTTATTTCATCCGGTAACCACTTTAGTCCTTCCCCGAAGTTTTTTAGGTATACCGGCTCTCCCACGGTAAATTTCCTCTCATGACTATGCCGGTCGTGTCTAGTTTTCTGGCTTCCTTGACTCCTTTCCACCTTCCCTTCTAAATTCGGCATTATTAAGCTCAATCTCATCCTGGGACAGCATTTCAACAATAACTCTAAAGGTGTGACACCTGTTGTTGTGAGGGGTAGTCCTGTAATGAAAAAGAAAGCGTGCTAGCCTGGTTGCCAAGGAATCACCAGTTAGCTTTTTCATGCCTGTCTTGAACGTTTGAACCGCCCTTTCGGCCAGTCAGTTTGAGGAAGGGTGGTACGGTGCAGTTTTTACATGAGTAATACCATTGAGGCTGATAAACCGTTGAAACTCAGCACTCGTAAATGCTGTGCTGTTATTGGAAATGACCATTTTTAGTGGTCCTCAATTGTAGTGCCTGACATTGGTGACTTCACCTCATATGTCCAACCATTTTAAATGGGCATCGACAATGAGCAGAAACATTGTTCCCAGGAAAGGTCCAACGTAGTCAATGTGTAACCGCACCCACCACCTTAAACATTTAATCCCTCCCACACCGACGCACAGTGGCAGCAGTGCATTACATATATAAGATGCGCTGCAGTAATTTGCCAAGTGTCCTTCGACAGCACCTTCCAAACCCATGACCACTACCACATAGAAGAACAAGGGCAGCAAACACATGGGAAGTTCCCCTCCAAGCCACACACCGTCCTGACTCGGAACTATATCATCATTCTTTCACTGTCGCTGAGTAAACCGTTGGAAGTCCCTCCTAATAGCGCTGTGGGTGTACCTACACCATGTGGACTGCAGGGGTTTAAGAAGGCAGCTCACCACCACCTTCTCAAGGGTGACTGGAAGTGAACAATAAATGCTGGCCACATTCCAAGAACAAATGAAAAGAACTTCTCACTTCTGAGTCAGGAAGTCATGGACTCGAGCCTTACTCCAGAGACTTAAGCTCAAAACCTGGGCTGGCTATTCCATTGCAGTCCAGAAGCAGTGTTGCAGCGTTGGAGATGCACTGTGCGGGTGGGATGTTAAACTGAGGCCCTCTCGGGTGGTTGTAAAACATCACGTTGACACTCCTTTGAAAAAGAGCAGGGGAGTGTTGCCTCATGGTCCGGCCAATTCTTATCACCCAATTACCACTATAATCTTGCTTTGTGAAAATTGGTCACCGTATTTCCTTTGTTAAAGCAGTAACAACATTTCAAAAGTGCTTCATTGGCTGTTGAGTGCTTTGGAACATCCCGAGGTCAAAAGAGGTGGGATATAAATCCAAATCCTCCCCCCTCCCATTTGTGATTCAAATTTATGGATTAAATTTTAGTATTAAATTAATAAATCATCAGTTTTTTCGGCAGCTCAATTTTTTTTAACTCACCGTTTTTCTCTTATGCATCCAGATTGCAACCACAAGTCACTATCAATCTGTACCCTGGTGTTTGCCTTTGGAAAGTGGTTTCAGATTGTTGCACAGATATCAATACTGCGCTAAAAATTGCATCTGTGAAATAAGAAGCACCGAATAAAAGCATTGATCTTACTTGCCTAACTCTGCAGCCCTTTCATTCCTTTGAGAGCTCAGTTAGAACAGCAATGAACTCTCACCACATTAAACAGCCACATTCTACAAGTGGGCTGGTGAGTTCCATTTCAATTTGTTGCCTGCACTGTAGTACATCAGGAGACCACGAGGTGTTGCTGTGTTCTAAACAAATGAACAAATATCAGGCTTAACATGTCATTCAAGGACCTTGTAAAATGCGTTACAACAACAACTTGTATTTACATAGGATGCTTTATTACATTAGAGACACTATCACACTTTACAGGGGTACACAAAATATAACATCCAGCAATTAGACAAGATGAGGGTCAAAAAGGTAAGTTGTGAGGAGTGTCTTAAAGGAAGAGAATGAGGTAGACAGGTGTAGGGAGGGTTTCTAGGGCTTGGGGCCTAAGCAACTGAAGGCATGGTTGCCAATGGTGAAGCAATTAAATTTGGGCTGCTCAAGGTGTCAGAATTAGAGAGGTGTAGATGTCTTGGAGGTTTGTGGGCTGCAGGAGATTACGGAGATGGGAAAGAGTGAGGGATTTAAAAGCAAGGATAAGAATTTTAAAATCAAAGCATTGCTTGACTGAGGGCAATGTAGGTCAGCGAGCACAGGGGTGATGGGTGAATGGACTTGGTGCCAGTTAGGACATGGGCAGTAGAGTTTAGGATGATGTAAAGTTTAGCAGGTAGAACGTGGGAGGTGGGCCAGGGATGTTTTGGAATAGCCAAGTCTACAAGTAACAAAGTCATGAATGGGGGTTTCAGCAGCAGATGAGCTGAGATGAGCAAATTTGGGCAATGTTACGGAGATGGATATAGGCGGTCTTAGTGAAGGTGTGGTTAAGTGGCCAGAAGCTCATCATGGGGCCACATGACATCAAGGTTGTGAACCATCTGGTTCAGCCTCAGACAGTTGTCTGGATGAGGGATGGAGTTGTTAGCTAGGAGTGGAGTTCATGGTACGGTTGAAGAAAATGGCTTTAGACTTTGGGAAATTTCTGCACGTCCAGTACTGGATGTCAGACAAGCAGTCTGATAATGTAGGGATGGTGAAGAGGTTTACGGTCCCTTTTACTCCATGAGTTATAACTTTGTTCACAAGTCTGTTGTGTGGCACTTTATCAAATGCCTTTTGAATGCCCATGTACACCACATCATATTGTTCAACCCATACAAACATAAGAATTCGGAGCAGGAATGGGCCATTCAGACCCTTGAGTCTGCTCTGTCATTTGTTAAGATCATGGCTGATCAGATTGTGTTCTCTTCTTTCCTGTCTACCCCTATATCCTTTGACCCCCCTCGTCAGTCAAGAATCTATATAACGCAGCCTTAAAAATATTCAATGACCCTGCCTCCACTGCTTTCTGAGGAAGAGAATTCCATTGACTAACAATCCTTAGAGAAATAATTTCTCATCTGCATCTTAAATGGAAGACTCCTTATTTTTAAACTGTGTTCCCTCGTTCTAGTCTCTCCCACCCTGTCAAGCCCCCTCAGGATCTTTTGTTTCAATCAGATCACCTCTCATTCTTCTAAACTCCAATGGATATAGGCCCAACCTCTCTTCATAAGCCAACCCCTTCATCCCAGGAATCAGTTGAGTTAACCTTCTCTGAACTGTTTCTAATACATTTATATCTTTTCTTAAATAAGGAGACCAAAACTGTAGATAGTATTCCAGATGTGGTCTCACCAGCACCCTGTACAACTGTAGCAAAACACCTCTACTTTTATACTCCATTCTCCTGGAATAAACAAAAACATTCAATTTTTCTTCCTAATCACTTGCTATACCTGCATACTAACTAACTTTTTGTGATTCATGTACCAGGACACCCAGATCCCTCTGTACTGCAGTGTTCTGCAATCTCTCTCCATTTAAATACGCTGCTTTTCTATTCTTCCTACCAATGTGGTCAAGTTCACATTTCCCTCCATCTGTCAAATTTTTGCCCACTTAGTTAAACTATCTATATCTTTGCAGGCTCCTTATGTCCTCTTCACAAGAGGACTTTCCTACATATCTTTGCGTCATCAGCAAATTTAGCAATCATACATTTGGTCCCTTCATCCAAATAATTGGTATAGATTGTAAATAGTTGAGGCCCCAGCACTGTTCCCTGTGGCACTCCACTAGTTACAGCTTGCCGACATGAAAATAACCAATTCTCTATCCTTGCTAATATGTTACCCCCTACACCGTGAGCTCTTGTTTTGTGTAGTAACCTTTGATGAGGCACTTGTCAAATGCCTTCTGGAAATCCAAGTGCACCACATATACAGGTTCTCCTTTTTATATAGCTTGTTACTTCCTCAAAGTACTTTAATAAATTAGTCAAACACTATTCTCCTTTTTACATAGCTTTTTACTTCCTCAAAGTACTTTAGTCAAACACTATTCCCCTTTCTCAAAATCATGTTGACTCTGCTTGACTGCATTGAGATTTTTATGTGCTCCCCTATAACCTCCTTAATAATAGATTCCAGCATTTTCCCTATGACAGATATTAGGCTAACTGTCCAGCAGTTTCTTGCTTTCTGTCCCCCTCCTTTCTTGAATAGAGAAGTTGTATTTGCTATTTTTCAATCTGATAGGATCTTTCCAGAACCTAGAGAATTTTGGAAAATTAAAACTAATATCTTAGCAGCTATTCTTTTAAGACCCTAGGATGAAGTCCATCAGGCCCCGGGGACTTGTCAGCCTGTAGTTCTAATAGTTTTCTCAGTACCCTTTCCCTGGTGATTGTAATTGTTTTAAGTTCAAGCCTCCCTTTCGCCTCTTGATCTACAACTATTTCTGGAATGTTATTTATGTCTTCTACTGTGAAGTCAGATACAAAATATCTGTTCAATGTATCTGCCATTTCCTTATTTTCCATTATTAACTTAACTCCCCAGACACTCTCACGAGAGGACCAACGCTCACTTTAGTTACTCTTTTTAAAAAAATACTCTTGCTATCTGTTTTTATATTTCTAGCTAGTTTTCTCTCGAAATACTCTAATTTCTCACTCATTTTTTTTAGTCATTCTTTGCTGTTTTTTATATTTTGTTCAATTGACTGAGCTGCCGCCAATCTTCACAAAATTGTGCAGTGTTTCTTTCAATTTGATACTATCTTTAACTTCATTAGCCACGGATCCTTCCTATAGAATCTCTCTTTCTCACTGGAATGTATCTTTTCTGAGTATTCTGAAATCTCTCCTTAAATGTTTGCCACTGCTTCTCTACTGACCCATCCCTTAACCTAATTTCCCAGTTCACTTTAGCCAGCTGTCTTCATACCCTTATAATTGCCTTTATTTAAGTTTAATACTAGTGTTAGACCCACACTTCCTCAAACTGAATGTGAAATTGAACCATGTTCTTATCACTGCTACCGAGGGGTGCCTTTACCATAAGGTCATTAATTAACCCTGCCTCATTGCACATTACCAGGCCTGGTATAACCTGCTCTCTGGTTGGCTTTATAACTTGCTGCATTAAGAAACTGTCCTGAAAAACCTCTTTGAGCTCATCTTTCAGGCTACCCTTGCCAGTCTGATTCGCTCAATCTATATGTAGATTAAATCACCCATGATTATTGCAGTACCTTTCTCACAAGTCCCCATGATTTCTTCCTACAGTGTAGTTACTATTAGGGGACTTATAAACCACTCCCACAAGGGACTTCTTACCTTTGTTATTTCTTATCTCCAACAAAACTGATTCTACATCTTGATTTTTAGAACTAAGGTTGTCATTCACTATTGTACTAATGTCATCCTTAATTAAGAGAGGTACCCCACCACCTTTTCCTCATTTCCTGACCTTCTGAAATATCATGTATCTTCATCAATCCTCTCTACCTCATCAAGAAGCTCCAAATTAGTTAAACATGATTTGGTTTTAACAAATCTGTACTGGCTTTCCTTAATTAACCTGCATTTGCCCAAGTGACTATTAATTTTGTCCCAAATTATCGTTATTAGAAGTTTCCACACCATTGAATTTAAACTGACTGGCCTATAGTTACTGGGCTTACCTTTACACTTTTTTTGAGCAAGAGTGTAACATATGCAATTCTCCAGTCCTCTGGTACTTCTAAGGAAGACTGAAAAATTATGGCCTGTGCCGCTGCAATTTCCACTCACTCCCCTATAGACAACCTATTTAATACCTCCTCATGATCAGTTATAAACCCTTCAAGTGTCTGAATTACCTCCTCTTTCATCATGACAAGTAGTGCAAAGTATTCATTTAGTATCTGTTATGCTCCCTGCCATGTGTAAATCTCCTTTTTAGTCCCTAAAAGGCCTCACTCCTCCTTTTGCAACCCATTTACTATTTATATGCCTATAGAAGATTTTTGGATCCTCTTTTTATGTTAGCTGCCAGTCTCTTTTCATATTCTCTCTTTGCTCTTACTTCCTTCTTCACTTTTTTCTGATCTTTCTATAGTCAGTCATGTTCTCACTTGCATTGTTAACCTGATAGCTGTCATATACCCCATTTTCTGCTTCATTTTACTATCTGCCCTCATTATCCAAGGAGCTCTAGTATTGGTTATCATATCTTCCCCTTTATGGGTATGTACCTGAACCATCTTCTCTTTAAAAGCAGCCAATTGTTTGATTACAGTTTTGCCTGCCAATCTGATTCCCATTTTCCCAGGACAGTGCCATTCCCAATCCATAAAAATTGATCTTCCTCCAATTAAATATTCTTGCTCTAGAATGCTTCTCCTTTCCATAGTTTATCTAAATCTTATGATAATATGATCACTGTTGTTTAAATGTTCCCCTACTGACACTTAATCCACTGGGCTCACCTTATTCTCAAGAACTAGATGCCTCCTTGGGCTAGAAACATAATGTTTAAGAAAATTCTCCTGAAGGCAGTTCAGAAATTTTTCTCCCTCATTTCCTTTTATAATACTACTATCCAAGTCTATATTAGGATAACTGATACTCCCCATTACCAATACTCTATAATTTTTGCACTTCATTGTAATTTCGTCATCTTTTCACTAATTTATTGGAAACCAGCACTTACCTCTTGCAAAAAATTAATTCAGCCATTTTTATCCTTATATTTTAAATAGTCTTCCATTTTATTTATTGCCTTTCCAATGGTCCCACTTATTAGAATAATATATGTATGGGTAAACATTAAATATAATTGTGACATGGAAAAAGACCATTCAGCCCAACCAATCCATGCTGAGCTTTATCCTCCACATGTGCAGTAGACCTAATTCTATCTGTCTGTCCTGTTTCCATATCCCTTTCTTCCACTTTCCTTTAAATCACTAACTCTGAAGATGCATTCCACAGCCTTGCCATAACAATTTGCATTTACATAATGCCTTTCATGAAGTAAAATGTCCTAAGATGTTGAACAGGAGCATTACCAAACAGAATTTGCCATCAAGTCACATAATGAGATTTTAGGACAGGTGACCAAAAGCTTGGTCAAGGAGGTAGGCTTTAAAGAGCATCGTTAAAGAGAAGAGAGGGGTAGAAAGAATTCCAGAATTTATGGCCTAGGCAGATGAAGTGGTGGAGCAATGAAAATCAGGGTTACACAAGTTGTCAGAATTGGAGGAGCACAGATATGAGGATTGTAGGGCTGCAGGAGATTGGAGAGATGGGGATGGGTGAAAATGTAGGGATTTGAAAACAAGCATCAGAATTTTAAGTTTGAGGTGCTGATGAACTGGGAACCAATGTAGGTTAATGGGCACAGTGGTGATGGGTGTAGTTAGGATGTCAGCAGCAGGAGACCAGGAGAACGTTGAAATGGTTGAAATCATTGAGGTACCAAATGCCTGGATGAGGGCTTCAGCAGCAGATGAGTTGAGCCTTTCAGTTCAGAGGATTCATGCACAATCCTCAGTGCAAAAAAAAGTTTATCTTGCTCTCTGTCATCATTCTGTTGCACCTGATTTTATAATCCATCACCCCAATCTAGAACCTCCCCAACCACTGGAAATGGTCAGTTTCTACCTGTCCCATATCTTTATAGTTTAAAACGCTTCCATCTAATCACCCTGCAATCCCCTTTGTTCCAACAAAATAGTCCCAGACTGAGGTAAGCAAAAGATTTAATTGGGGCTATGAGCGTAGGAAAAGCTCCAAAATTAATCAGGCTTGAGCAAGGTTAAAAATGAGAAAATCTCTTTCACTGAAGGATGGCAAACATGAACACCTTCTCAGCAAAGGTGATTGGTTTGGTGTTAACTGACCCTTAAGGAGGAGCTGCTTCAATATCTGTACAGGAAGAATGTAAATATTGGCCAGGACAGGGCTTTAGTTGCTCTTCAAGTAGTACCTGAGAGGGCAGATGGAGTCTCCATTTAAAATTCCATCTGAATGCCTCTGACAGTCCAACACTTCCTCAGTGCCCCATCAGCCATATCAAGTGGATGTAAAAGATCTCATGGCAGTATTTTGAGGACGAACAGGGGAGTTCTCCCTGGTTACTGACCAATATTTATCCCAAAACCAGTAACACTAAAATGGATTATCTGGGCATCATTACATTGCTGTTTGTGAGTTCTTGCTATACGCAAATTAACTGCCACTTTTCCTACATTACAACAGTTGATATATTTTGAAAGTACCTCATTGGCTGTAAAATGCACTGTATGTCCTGAGGTCGTGTAAGATGCTATATAAATATAAGTCTTTCTTTACATATCAATTATTAATGAGGAAAAAACTTAATTCTTTTTAGAGGTTGATCTGTCCATAATTCATTCCCTACCTTTTTCTGTTTTACAGATACTTTAAGAACAAGGTCAACATCGTCCTTCAATTCATACCTGAGATGATCTTCATGTTGAGTTTATTCGGTTACCTGGTCTTCATGGTTATTTTTAAGTGGTGTTTTTACCATGTTGGGATTTCTCAGATTGCTCCCAGTATTCTAATCCATTTCATCAACATGTTTCTATTTAGTTACAACGATCCTTCCAATGTGCCCTTGTACAATTATCAGGCAAGTGTCTCTTGTTTTACCTGCAATGCCTTGACTAAAGTTTAATTACTGGTCAGCAACAGAAAAGGTTTCTCTACTACTCATACCCACCCAGAATGTGCTGCAAAAGTCTACAAATGTTTTGGTTGGATTTATCAAGCTATTGCATTGGTCCTATCTCCTTTGGTTGAGGGGTCCATTCCCAATGGCAAGGTAGATTATTTCGAGGGAATTCTAGGAGAAACTTTTTCACCCAGAGGGTGTTGAAGATCTAGAACTCGCAGCCTGGAAAATGGAACTGGGTAGATAGCTACTTGTCAGCTGGTGCAGGTACGAAGGGCCAAATGGTCTCCTCTGTGCTGCAGACCTCTATGATTCTATGATTGTTTTGTGAACTTGAATCACTGTGGTGCCAATGGCTACATTTAGAAAGCCATTGCTCTATTTCAGAATAGGCCAACAACCTGACATTTTCAGGTTTGCTTTCAGGCCTGTGAATCATTAGCAGCTTGGGAGCCACAATCCACCTGGGCTATGAAAAAGGGATGAAAAAAATCTGCCAGAATTTCTGATCACAATCTAGTGACTGTTGCAGCAAGTGTTTGGGTGAGGATTTGGTTCAGTTGTTGATGTTCCCATGCTAAAATAGCATGAGAACACTCGACTTGGCTCACACGATGAAAAATGGATGATTCCTTTAGATACTCAAGGGTCACAGTTGTCATGGGGACTGAAGTCTAGCGAGGTGTCAAGGAGAGGAGATCAGCAGAGAAACGGGTTGTAAACATGTTCCTTTGACAAGAATTTGACAAGAGATGCAAATACTATTGTTCACCATTAACAATTGTTGGTCCAAGAGAGCCCAATGGATAGTGAATGGAGATTCAGTATATCTTGCTAAATTAACTTTGTTTTTTTTACAGCAAGCGATTCAGTGTTTTCTGGTGATTATTGCAGTCATTGCTGTCCCCTGGATGCTATTTTTCAAGCCCTTCGTTTTGCGATCAAATCACAGGAAAGCTCAACGTGCGATGGTAAGATAAAGATGGTCTATGCTAATGTTTGAACGTAGTGAATTGTGTGTCAGACATTAGACTGGGATTGACGATTCTGGATAATGTTCTGGTTCTTGGCTCACTTGATCTTTTCACAACTTGTCCAACTCAGCTTGCCCCATTCTCATGCCCTTTTCCCATAGCCCTTCAATTTGTTTCTCTTATCGAATTCCCTTTTGAAAGCTACAGTTGTAATGTTCTATAAAGGTTCATCATGGATTCCTTGCTCTTGTACTTTATACCCTTATCCAAAAATCTGAGGAGCCTGGTTAACCACTTTGTCAACCTGCCCTGCCCCTCTTCAGCAATTTGTGTGCATCAACGCCCCCACCCTCAGAACTCCCTATCCCTTCTCCCCCTTTAGAAATATGCCTTTTATTTGATATAGATTGAAAGATTTATGGCCAAAGTCTCTACAGTTTCCACCCTTCCCTCTGTAATCTCGGATGCATCCCATCTGGTCTTGGTAGATTATCGACTCTAAGTACTGCCAACTTTTCTAAAACCTCCTCTTTATCAATTTTTAGCTCACCCAGTATCTTAACTACCTCCTCTTTCACTATAGCTATTGAATCCATTTAACATATTAAACATTTACTATACTCAAAGGAATACAAGTCAAGTTTATGCAAACTACCCTTGTAATTTAACCCTTTAAGCCCCTGATCAACTTTTGTTTTCTGTCCAGCCTTGGATAGTAGCTTTTTTTAAGGTTCTTTCATGGGATGTGAGTGCTGTTGGCAAGGCCGACGTTACATTATTGTTCATCTCTACCTAGCCTTGAGAAGGTGAACCACCTTCTTGAACTGCTGTAGTCCATAGGTACAGTCCCCAGTGCTGTTAGGACTGGTATTCCAGGATTTTGACGCAGTGACAGTGAAGGAACCACGATATAATTTCAAGTCAAGATGATGTATGGCTTTGAGGGGAACTTGCAGTGGTGGTGTTTACCATGCACCTGCTACCCTTGACCGAGGTGGTAGAGGTTGCAGGTTTGGAAGGTGTTGAAGGAGGCTTGCCGAGTGGTGCAATACATGGTGTATGTGGTGCACACTGCTGCCACTGTGCACCGGTAGTGGAAGAAGTGGGTGGGCATGAATCAAACAGGCTGCCTTGTCTTGGATGGCATCAAGTATCTTGAATGTTGGTGGTATTGCGCACATCCATTATAGTGGACGGCATTCCATCACTCCTGACTTGTGCCTTGTAGATAGTGGGCAAGATTTGGGGAGTCAGGCGATGAATTACCCAGCCTCAGGCCTGGATTTGTAGCCACAGTATTTATTTGTCTGGTCCAGTTAAGTTTCTGGTCAATGATGGCCACTAAGATGTTGATGGTGGGGTTTCAGCAATGATAATGCTGTTGAATGTCAAGAGGAGATGGATAGGTTGTCTCTTGTTGGAGATGGTCATTGCCTGGCACTTAAGTGGCAAGTGACATTGTGCCACACATCAGCCCAAGCCAAAACCAGGTCTTGATGCATGTGGACACTGACTGTTTCAGTATCTGGTGAGTTGCAAATGGAACTGAACATTGCATTATCAGTGAACATTCGCACTCCTGACCTTATGATGGAGGGAAGGTTATTGATGAAGCAGTTGAAGATGGTTGAGCCTACGACACTATGCTGAGGATCTCTTGCAGTGATGTCCTGGGGCTGAGATGATTGACCTCCAAAAACCACAACTATCTTCCTTTGTGAGTAAATGCTGCTCGTTAAAGCACTGTCAATGACACCTTCTATCACTTTCCTGTTGCTTGAGAATAGTCTGATGGTACAGTAATTGGCCGGGTTAGATTTGTACTGCTTTTTGTGGACAGCACGTATCTGGGCAATTTTTCAGGTAGACTTCAGTGTTGTACCTGTACTGGAACAGCTTGGCTAGGGGCTCGGCAAATTCTGGAGCACAAGTCTTCAGGACTACAGCTGGGGTTTTGTCAGGGTTCATAGCCCTTGTGGTATCCAGTGCTCTCAGCTGTTTCTTGGTTTCACCTGGCATGAATTAAATTGGCCAAAGACTGGCAAATTTGATGCTGGGGGCTTCAGGAGGAGACTGAGATGGATCATCCACTCACCACTTCTGGCTGAAGGTGGTTGCAAATACTTCAGCCTTGCCTTTCACATTGATGTACTGGGCTCCCCCATTAATGAAGCTGGGGATGTTTGTGGGGCCTCCTCCTCCTCTGGTTAGTTGTTTAATTATCTACCTCCATTCACTATTGGGTGTGGTAGGACTGCAGAGGTTTGATCTGATCCATTGCTTTGCTCCATCTATCACATGTTGCCTTCTGTTTAACATGCATATAGTTTTGCCAGGTTGATATCTTCTGGTGCTGCTCCTGGTATGATCTCCTGTGCTCCTCATTGAACCAGGGTTGATCCTCTGGTTTGATGGTTATGGTGGAGTGAAGGATATACCAGACCATATTACCAATTGTGGTTGAATACAATTCTGCTGTTGCTGATGCCCCACAGCGCCTCATTGATATCCAGTTTTGAGCTGCTAGATCTGTTTGAAATCTATCTACGCTTAGTGGTAGTGTCACACAACATGATGGAGAGTATCCTCAGTCAGCATTGGAAGCAGCTCAGAGGAAGTTCACTTGGCTGATTTCTGGGATGAAGTGTCTTATGAGGAGATGTTGAGCAGGTTGGGCCTATAGTCATTGCAGTTTGAAGAATGAGAGGTGATCTTATTGAAAACATTTAAGATTCTGAGGGGGCTTGACAGGGTAGATGCTGAGGAAATGTTTCCCCTTATGGGGAGTCTAGATCTAGGAGGCACAGTTGCAGAATAAGGGGTCTTGCATTTAAGATGGAGATAAGGAGGGTTTTTTTCTCTTGAGGGTCATTATTCTTTGGAACTCTGATACCTAGAGATCAGTGGATCATTAACTGTTTTCAACACTGATTTGGAAAGATTTTTGATCTCCAAGGGAGTTGTAGGTTTTCAGGGACAGACAGAAAAGTAGAGTTAAGGCCACAATTAGATCAAACATGATCTTATTGAATTGTGGAGCAGGCTCGAGGGGCTGAATGGCCTACTCTTCCTATTCCTTATGTTCTTTTGAAGACTTTCATGAGTAAATAGATTTTTCCCTTTTGGTGGTTCCATCACCAGTGTGATCTATTACTAGAATTATTTACAGAACTAATTTAATGTAATGTACAAGCAGTCGTTAGACAGAAATGACTCACTTACATTTATAATTCAGCATTAACAGTGAGATGCAAAAACAGTAGCCATGAAGGTTTTAGCTTTTAACAATTTTCAGTACTGTTCATCAAGACCTGCAATCTAATTAACATTTATATAGTGGCTTCAATGTAGTTAAACATTGCGAAGTACTTCACAGCACCATAATCAGACTCAAATTGACATTAAACCATAAAATGAGACCGAGCAAGTGACCAAATGCTTGGTCAAAGAGGTAGGTTTTAAGGAATGTCTTAAAGGAGAAGAAAGAGGCAGAGAGGTTTGGCAAGGGAATTCTAGAGCTCGGGACCTAGGCAGCTGAAGGCATGGCTGCTAATGATGGGGCATGCACAAGAAACCAGAATTAAAGGAGTGTGGTGCTCTTGACAGTTGTAGGGCTGGAGGAGGTTACAGAGCTAGCGAGGTCATGGAGGGAGTTGAAAACAAGATTGAGAATTTTAATGTTGAGGTATTAGTGGACCAGCAGCTAATGTAAGCCAATGAGCACAGGGATAATGAGTGAATGAAACTTCATGCGAATTAAGGTATGGATGGGGCAGAGTTTTGAATGAGCTCAAATTTTCAAAGGCTGAAGGATGGGCAAGCAGGCAGCCAGCGGTGCATTTGAATAGTCAAGTCTGGACGAGGGTTTCATCAGATGATGAACTGCAATGGAAGTGACAATCTGTTCTGTTTATTTTCAATGGATAAGAAATTGTATTTATACTGTTTGATACAAAGCCCCTTCCACTTTGTGACTGTGTTTAACCATACTGCAGCTACCTTGGGCAGAATTTTGCTGTCAGCGAGCAGGGGGCGGGGCCCGCTCGCCGACGCATAAAATGACGCGGGATGATGTCAGGCAGAACCCCCAACGTCATCCTGCCCCGTTAAATCTTCAGGAAGGCGGGAGGTGCAGCAAAATCAGCTGTGCGCCCGCCGACCTGTCAATGGCCAATTGAGGCCATTGACAGGATCATTTAAACAATTAAAGGACCTGCCCGTCCAACCTTAAGGTTGTCGGGCAGGCCAGGAGCCCCGGCGGGGAATAGAGAAAACATGAAACCTCATCCAGCGGCGGGGTGAGGCTTCATGCAGGGTTTTAAACATTTTAATAAAGTTAATATGTAAATTATGAACATGTCCTATCTCATATGGCATTGTCACATGAGGGGGACATGTTAGGGAATTTTCTTTTCTATTTTTAACATTTTTAAAAGTGTCAGCGATCTCCCTGAGGCAGCATTTAGCTTCAGGGAGATGTGCGCTCTATCATGCGCATGCATGAAAGAGCGCACTCTCGCTTTTGGGGATTCCACCCCCCCCACCGCCCGCACAGGGAACGCATAGCGCTTCCCGCCGGACGTCACGCTGGGCGGACCTTAATTGGCCCGCCCACGTAAAATGGTGGTGCGGCCTGCTTCTCCGGCGGGGATCAGCTCCCCGCCCACCGGAGATTGGGTCGGGCCCGCCCGCCCGACAGGCAGAAAATTCTGCCCCCTGTTACTGTGTGGTAAAGATAAGGCACAATGTGAGTACTTTGTCAGTACAGAGATTTGTATGTAGTTTCTGGAGCAGTGTGCTGACATTTGTAATTTCACATGTTCCCAGCATGTAAATTTTTACATTTGCAATAATATTAGTTAAGGATTATTAACCATTCCTGCACAATTTATCATTCAGTCCTCTCCCCCCACATTATAACAGTGGATTATTGGCCACAGGTGGCATAGCGGTAATGTCACTGGTATTCCAGGGATCTGGGTTCAAATCCTACCACAGCAGATGGTGAACTTTGAATTCAGTAACAATCTGGAATCTGATGATGACCATGAAACTGTTGTCGATTGTTGTAAAAACCCACCTGGTTCACTAATGTCCTTTAGGGAAGGAAATCTGCTGTCCTTACCCGGTCTGGCCCACGTGTGACTCCAGACCCACAGCAATGTGGTTGACTCTTAAAATGCCCACTGAACAAAGGCAATTAGGGATGGGAAATAAATGCTGGCCTAGCCAGCGATGCCCACATCCCCTGAATGAATAAAAAAATAAATAAATCTTGCTTTATCAACTTGGAATCTATGTGCAGAATTTTATGCCCCCACTGGTGGGTTTGTAGGCAGTGGATGACTGTAAAATTTCTCGGTCAGCCTTCCCATTGGGCTCCTGCCTGCCTGATCTCTCCACAATTTTATGCCTGGATGGGCGAGACCTGCCCGCCTGCCCTTGCATCAGTTGAGGCCCTTAAGTGGCCAATTATTGACTCCTTAAGAGCCATTTCCGCCCAACCTCAATTTTCAAGCTGATGGGAGGAGTTCAGCGGCAGTGGGGGGGAAGCCCAGAAATGAGTGTTGGGCAGGAAGTGGGGAGGGGGAGGCGCCTCCATCAGCAGCCACTTTATAACATCGGGCACCCGCTCAAAAGGTCTGATTCCTGCAGGGGCTCCTATCCCCTGCCTCGCCCTCCCACGCCCCCAGCCTATCTACCAAAACCCACACCCTTCTCTGCCTGCTCCCCTGGGCCTCACCTCCCCACACTTAACTGGTCCTGGAACCTCAGGACTTGGGCCCTGGAGACTGCATGCAGTCTCAGTGCTGTCCACTACACCTTCTGGTGCTGCAGAATCTACACAACTGCCGGCTAATCAGATTGTCCGGCAGGTCTCAGAGGTGGGGTTTCCTCCCGAATGAGGGGCGGAAGTCCCGACTCCAGCCAGTTATCCCTTGTTGGAGCGTGGAATTGCTGTGGGGCAGGCAGTAACAGTGTGGGGATGTGTTCTCCACCTACTTTTCGGATGGTGGGAAGGGAAACCCTGCCATCCTAAAAATCCAGGTCGATGTGCTTCAATGATGAGAAATCACAGCTCCTATCTTCCGCTGTTTAGTTGTTCTTAAAAGATTGGTGACCAAATCCTTCCCGGTCTTGTTGGCTTTTTACCATTCTCACCCTCCTTGCTGCCTGCTATTTCCCCCAATCTTGCTCTCAATCTTGTATGGACAGGGTAAATAGTGAGATACTGTTCCCACTCTAGAGAACATTAAGAACTAGAGGGCACAGATTCAAAATAATTGGCAAAAAGAGTAAATGTGATGTGAGGAAAACTTTTTTCATCCAGAGGGTGGCTGGAATCTGGGACAAACTTCCTGAGAGGGTGGTGGAGGCAGGTTCGATCAAGGTATACAAAGGGAATTGGATTGCTAGCTGTAAAGAGAGAATGTGCAAGGTTATGAGAATAAGGCAGGGGAATGGGACTAGGTGGAATGCTCTTTCAGAGAGCCAGTGCAGACTGGATGGGCCGAATGGCCTCATGCACTGTAAAGATACTGTGACTGGCATAATTAAATGGATCTCTCCTAGTACAAAATCTTCCCAAAATAGGCTAAACCCTATTTATCCTCCAGTTAAATTGACAGTGAAAGCTGGATAGGGTTGGGCCTGGGGTTAGGGTTACAGTTAGATGGAGGGTGAATGTTAGAATAGCATTAGGGTTATATAGTCAGACTGAGAGTGAATGTTGGACCTGAGGTTGGGGGTGACGTTATTTCAGAGACAATATTATTTTGTAAAAGGTAGTGGTTTGTTTGAGCTGGGTAAAATAAATGCCTCACGAACACTATAGTGTCAAGATATTTCAGATCACCAATGTGTTGCTAGTCATCTTAGCACTGCAACTGTTTGGGGAAAATTGTATTTAATGACTATGTGATGATCTCTCACAAGGTAAGAAGTAAACTGAAAGTGAACTTCTCACAAGCTGACTTCAGAATTGGAGAGCATATTCTTACGTGTTCCTCCAAAACTAAATGTAACTCCCTGGGTTTGATGGCTGCCAAAATGGTTCATGTGATTTGATCATGTGGAGGAGGATGTCACAGTACCTGCATGCAGGGCACTTTGGTCAATTTACACAATGGGGAAAGAAGTTTTTACTGTTACCCCCAGGAGTGACCATCAGTTTACCAAAGATTTTTCATCAAATTTCAAGGGCAATTAGGGATGGGCAACAAGTGCTGGCCTTGCCAGCAATGCCCACATGCCATGAAAGAATTTTTAAAAACCATGCCCCAGTGTTATACAGTAACAGACCTGTCCCCACCAGTACTGCGCTCCAGTGTTACACAGTAACAGACCTGTCCCCACCAGTGCTGTATCCCTTTGTTATACAGTAACAGACCTGTCCCCACCAGTACTGCACCCCAGTGTTATACACTGACAGACCTGTCCCCACCAGTACTGCACCCCAGTGTTATACACTGACAGACCTGTCCCCACCAGTACTGTACCCCAGTGTTATACACTGACAGACCTGTCCCCACCAGTACTGTACCCCAGTGTTATACAGTGACAGACCTGTCCCCACCAGTGCTGTATCCCAGTGTTATACAGTAACAGACCTGTCCCCACCAGTACTGCGCCCCAGTGTTACACAGTGACAGACCTGTCCCCACCAGTACTGTACCCCAGTGTTATACAGTGACAGACCTGTCCCCACCAGTGCTGTATCCCAGTGTTATACAGTAACAGACCTGTCCCCACCAGTACTGCGCCCCAGTGTTACACAGTGACAGACCTGTCCCCACCAGTACTGCGCCCCAGTGTTATACAGTGACAGACCTGTCCCTGCCAGTACTGTACCCCAGTGTTATACAGTGACAGACCTGTGCCTGCCATATATTATACAAAATATAGTGCCAACACTGAAAGATGAAATCTTGGTGACTGTAATTTAAGCTCCTCTTTTCTTTCCTCTTAGTTGGAGTCGGCACCAGAGAATATCTATACTTCTCCTGACATTGAGGCTGATATCCTACAACCCCAGCAAAGAAGCACCGATGACCATGGTGATGACCATAGTGAAGAAGCAAGTCCAGTTTATTTAGTCCGGGGATTAAAGACCAGCTTTGTTATGTTAACCAAATCAATGCTCTAAGACAGGCACTGTCAGGAGCACAGTTTTACTTTTAAATATATGCAATGAAGGAGTGTCGATACAGAAGAGTGAGTTTGTGATCCGAAACATTACATGGCCCATGTACGAGCACGCCCAGAAACGTAGAAAATAAGAGCAGGAGTAGGTCATTTGGCCCTTTGAATGGTGGAGCAGGCTCAATATGATCATGGCTGATCCTCTTTCTCTATGCCAAACTTCTGTTCTCTCCCAATACCCCTTGATGCCTTTTGGATCTAGCAATCTATCTGTTTCCTTCTTAAATATATTCAGTGACTTGGACTCCACAGTCCTCTGTGGTAGAGAATTCCACAGGTTCACCACCCTCTGAATGAAGGAGTTTCTCACCTCAGTCTTAAATGGCCAACCCCATCTCCTGAGACTGTGACCCCTTGTTCTAGACGCCCAGCCAGAGGAAACATCATCCCTGCATCCAGTCTGTCCAGCCCTGACAAAAGTTTATATATTTCATTGAGATCCCCCCTCATTCTTCTAAACTCCAGTGAATACAGGCCTAGTCGGCCCGATCTCTCCTCATACGACAATCCTGCCATCCCAGGATTCAGTGTGGTGACCCTTTGCTGCACTCTCTCTGTGGCAAGTATATCCTTTCCAGGTTAAGGAGACCAAACTGCACACATTACCCCAGGTGTGGTCTCACCAAGGCCCTGTATAGCTGCAGTAAGGCATCCTTGCTCCTGTACTCAAGCCCTCTTGCGGTAAAGGCCAACATATACCATTTGCCACCTTAACTGCTTCCTGCACCTCCATGCTTGCTTTTAGCAATTGGTGTACAAGGACACCCAAATCCCTTTGTACATCAACATTTCCCAATCTATCACCATTTAAATACTACTCTGCCATTCTGTTTTTCCTACCAAATTGGATAATTTCACACTTATCCATGTTATACTGCATCTGCCATGTATTTGACCACTCACTCAACTTGTCTAAGTTGCCTTGAAGCCTCTTAACATCCTCCTCTTTACTTACATTCCCATCAAATTTTGTGTGTTCCTCTTAAACCATGTGCAGTCTGTCTGTGCACTTGTGAATTGGCATAGTGGTAAGAGCAAAAACAAAATCAAATAGTTTAAAAGTGATCTCAGCATAACAGATAGCGATACTGTTGTAAAAACAGAAAATACTGGTAAAACTCAGGTCTGGCAGCATCTGTGAAGAGAGAAACAGAGTTAATGTTTCGAATCCATATGACTCTTCAGAGCTAAAGAGAAGTAGAAATGTGATGTGATGGATTTTATACTGTTTAGGAGGGGGAGGAGCAAGATAGAAGGTCAAGGATAGGTGATAGCAAAGGAGAGATTGACAAAGATGTTATGGGCACAAGACAAAGGGAGTGTTAATGGTAGCGGTAAAGAGTTAAGAAGGTGCTGATAGTGGCATAAAGGTAAGATAGCAGAGGGTGTTAATAGCAGAACAGATCAGTGGCTCTGTGAAAGCACAAAATAGAAACAAGTGACGGGGGGCCCTGTGGGGGGGGAGGTTGGGGGGAAAAGGATTTTTAAAAATGAATAAATCAAACAAAAATAATAAATAAATAAAAATTGGATTAAAAAAGGGGTCACAATAGAGGAGAGAGTTCATGATTTGAAGTTATTGAACTCAATGTTACGTCCGGAAGGCTGTAAAATGCCTAATCGGAAGATGAGGTGGTGTTCCTCCAGTTTGCGTTTGGCTTCAGATATTGCATCAGGGCAAGGACGGACATGTGGGCGTGAGAGCAGGATGGTGAGTGAAATGGCAAGTGTTAGAGTTGATCTTCAGACAACTTTTCTTAGTAGAAACATTTAACTTTATTTACAAGGCAGCAACAGCAACTACATGTGCATCAAACTCCATAACTAAAGTAGAGCTCTTCTGTAGAGGTTCCCCACGCTGCTAACACATTGGTTTACACAGATCATGTGATCTTTAACACAGGATTATTCTTAAAGCTACAGTCCTACATTTCCCAAAACTATTAGCTAGAGTATTGCGTGCAGTTGTGGAATCCACATTATAGGAAGGATGTGATTGCACTAGAGTGAGTGCAGAGGAGATTTACCAAGATGTTGCCTGGGCTGGAGAGTTTTAGTTATGAGGAGAGATTTGGATAGACTGGGGCTATTTTCTCTTGAGCAGATTGAGGGGGGGAACATGATTGAGGTGTATAAAATTATGAGGGACAAAAATAGGGTAAACAGGAAGGAACTTTTCCCCTTGGTGGAGGGATCAATAACCAGGGGGCATAGATTTAAGGTAAGGGGCAGGAGGCTTAGAGGGGATGTGAGGAAGAATTTTTTCACCCAGAGGGTGGTAGAGGCAGAAACCCGCATGACATTTAAGAAGCATTTGGATATGCACTTGCGATGCCATGGCATACAAGGCTATGGGCCTAGTGCTGGAAAATGGGATTCGAATAATTAGGCACTTGTTTGACTGGTGCAGATTCGATGGGCCGAAGAGCCTTTTTCTGTGCTGTAGACCTCTATGACTCTATGACTGTTACTCTATAATTACTACAGCAAGCAACAGGAAGGCCTGGGTCATGCTTGCGGACTGAGAGAAGGTGTTCCACAAAGCGGTCACCTAGTCTGCATTTAGTCATTACTTTGTGCCTTACATTGTGGAGACCTATCGAATTTCCAGCAATGAAACAAATTCTCAAACTCACCACGATCCCCCTCATGATCACTCCCTCATTGGACATTTTCACTTCTTCCCTCCCAAATATTTTCCCATCTCACATGAGCTCGCTCTGCATTGACCAGTAATTGAAGATCTTCTGCTATGTGTGACTCAGTTACTTGCTGTCTTTACCAACTGAGCCCTGGGGGGATGTGGTGAGGCATGGTGCCGAGGCCAGGGAAGGTCCTGGAGTTACGTACTTTGTGAAACTGAAACGGGATTTTGCAATGGCTGCAATCAATATTTCTTTCTCCTGTATTATTCCAGTTCAACTTTGGTGATATCTTTGTGCACCAAGCGATCCACACAATTGAGTACTGTCTTGGCTGCATCTCGAACACTGCATCCTATCTCCGACTGTGGGCTCTAAGCTTGGCTCATGCAGGTAAGCAATTAGTTAGGCCCTAGCTGAGGTGACTTATGAGTGGAGACACTACAGGCTATGGGTGACATAAATGGGTTCTTGAACTCCTGATGCAAATGACACATTCCCTGTATACAAAGCTCACTTTGTTTCAGATGTCAGCCAAGCATTCTGAAAAACCAGGAACCATCTGCTCTGTTTAAAAACACTACATTGAAAATCTACCTGCAGCAGAATGCACTCTAACAGCTGCCCAGTGAGGTGAGAGAGAGGGAAGAAGAGAAATCATAAAGTATTGGGAAATAAAAGTGAAAAAGTACATTTACTTTCATTTTGATTTGCAGATGTTTTATACTAACCATGCCAGATCTTCATTTTCTGTTTAATGAAAGTATATAAGTACTTTCACGATGCTGGTATACAATAACGTGATAAAGAAAATCTAAATTCATCTTCATTAAAACCAAAGGCCAAGAGCTTTATTTAATTCTTCAGCCTCATAATAACAGTAGGAAATAGGGAAAAAGAGCCTGAAAACACAGTGCTGGATGTACCATTTTTAGCGACAAATTCACATAAATTGACCTTACAATTTGCAATGAGATGTTAGATTTATGCAACAGAATCAATTTGTGATGTTCAGGACATCATGCAAAAGTATGAAATGAACTTTAATCATATCCCATTGTACTCATCTGAATGGAAATGCTTTAAAAGTATGACCAGACACAATAAACAGGAACAGTCAGAAATTCACTTTCGCTTCTAGCTGATCCAGATAACAGTTGTCAGGCTTTAGGACACCAGCCGGGACAACATTAAACATGGGTTTGTTAGTTTTGTACCTTGCTAGTCCTTTGTGACAGACCTGTATCTTTTTTCAAGGTTATTGGCAACACTCTGATCATATCATTTTCCTATCAAATTGTCTATTTAACTACTTTCTAATGAATTATCTTAATTGTTTTGGATTTCATTTTTAAATGTCACATATTGGTGTCTGTCTTTGGTGAAAACTAAAGTGTAATTGAACTATAACAAAGAGAATATATGCACAATGTTACCTCAGCTATATCTATCATTTTTATTCTATCAAATGATAAAACCATTCTAAAGTCCTTTTCTGACATTCATATCAGGTCAATTTTAAATTTGATCACGAAAATGTCTCCAGTATTGAAAAAATACTCCTATATTCACTACCACAGATGTTTGAATAATAATGACTGGTGTTTTTACTTTGCGCTGAAGCAGTAGATTCTGTGTGTCGCTCTCCTATTTTTGCATTGTCACAGCAAGTTTATTTATATTTATATAGTGCCTTTAACACAGTAAAACATCTCAAGGTATTTCACAAGAATGTTATTAAACAAAATTTAACATTGTGCCAGACACAGAGGTATTAGGGCTGATGATTAGATGTCTAGTCAATCATGTAATTTTCTTCAAGGAGAAGATGGGTTTAGGAAGAGAATTCCAGAGCATAGGGCTTAGACAGCTGAAAGTATGGCCACTGATGGTGGAGTGATTAAAATAAGGAATGTGGGTGAGGCCAGAATTGGAGAGGTGCAGGTATCTTGGAGGGTCATACAACTGGAGAAAGTTAGAGATGGGGAGGGGTGAGGCCATGGAGGAATTTGTGAATAAGGATGTAAGTTAGTGAACATGAGGCTGATGGATGAACAGGATTTGGAGATGTTAGGATATGGGCAGTAGAGCTATTTCTTTCTTTGATTCTCACTTCCCATGTAGGAATAATGACTAGGAAAACATTTATTACCAATCCCTAATTGCCCTTGAGAAGGTGGTGGTGAGCTGCCACCTTGAACCATTGCAGTCCATGTGTATGTACACCCACAGTGCTGAAAGGAAGGGAGTTCCAGGTTTTTGACCCAGTGACAGTGAAGGAATGGCGATATAGTTCAAAGTCAGATAGTTTGGAGGGGAACTTGCAGGTGGTGGTGTTCCCATACATCTGCAGCCTTGTCCTTCTAGGTGGTAGATGTCACGGGTTTGGATGGTGCTGTCGAAGGAGTGAGTTGCTGCAGCTCATCCCATAGACGATACACACTGCTGCCATTGTATTCCTGTGATGGAGGAGTGAATGTTTAAGAAGGTGGATGGGGTGCCAATCAAGCAGGCTCCTTTATCCTGGATGGTGTCAAGCTTTTCAAATGTTGTAGGAGCTGCACTTGTCCAGGCAAGTGGAGACTATCCCATCACAGTCCTGGCTTGTGCCTTGTAGATGGCAGACAGGCTTTGGGGAATCAGGAGGTGAGTTACTCGCTGCAGAATTCCCAGCCTCTGACCTGTTTTTTGTAGCCACAGTATTTATACGACTGGTCCAGTTAAGTTTCAAGTCAATGTTGACCCCAGGATGTTGATGGTTAGGGATTCAGCGAATCATCAAGGGGTGATAGTTAGATTCTCTCTTGTTGGAGATGGCCAATGTTTGGCACTTGTGCTACACAAATATTACTTGTCTATTATCAGCCCAAGACTGAGGTGAAAAAAGGCATAGATGAGGATTTTAGCAGGAAATGAGCAGGGGCACAATCGAGCGATGTTATGAGGGTAGAAATAGACTGCCTTGGTGATTGCATTGACGTGAATTTGGAAAGTCATTTAATGGTCTGATTCAGTATCTGACAGTTGCCAGGGAGAGGGATGGTGTCTGTCAATAGGGAACAGTGTTTGCTTTGGGGACTGAAGGGAATGGTTTCAAGTCTTCCCAATGATTACCTACCCTCAATCCGATAATATGGAGACTCTCCGAGCAAACATGCTGAACCTGATCTTTTACTTGACTTTACAGCATCCTTAACCCAATGGCAGAGCTCACATTTTAATATGCTGTGGATTCCTGTCACCTGCAATAGATAACGCTGGGGTGTCAGTGACTGAAGGTGGACTGTGTATCTGCAGCCAGCTGTATTTAGCAACATAGGAATTGCTAGTCAGAGATGCTTTAAACCAAAATAATAAAGTCCTCATCCCCAGAATCTTAGTCCTGTTCTGAAATACCCAAATCTCTTATATTGAGATTACATTGCATTTCAATAATGTTTCCCATTTATCTGTAGAACTATCTGAAGTCCTGTGGACCATGGTACTGCACATTGGCTTGAGTAGTGCTTCGTGGGCAGGTCTCATTGGAGTCTTCGTCATATTTGCAATTTTTGCCGTCTTAACAGTTGCCATTCTCTTGGTAATGGAAGGATTATCTGCTTTCCTACATGCTCTGCGTCTTCACTGGTAAGTAATTCAACATATATCAGCTGCAGTGTAGGCTTTGAATCATGGAATCATAGAATAGCCTCTGTGCTGTAACTATTCAGCCCATCATGTCTGTGCTTGCTCCTTGCAAGAGCAATTCAGCCATCCCACTTCCCCCACCCTTTCCTGTAGCCCACCGAATTTTTCTCTGGTGCTTACCAAATTTCCTTTGAAAGCCATGATTGAATCTGCCTCCACCACACTCTCAGGCAGTGCATTCCAGATCCTAACTGTTGTAGAGTTGATTTTCCAGACAACTTTTCTTGGTGGAAACATTGAACTTTATTTACAAGACAGCAACAGCAGCTACATGTGTGCATCTAACTCTATAACTAAAGAAGAACTCTCCACTAGAGGTTCCCTGTGCTGCTAACTCATTGGTTTACACAGATCATGTGATCTTACAACACAGGATTATTCTTAAAGCTACAGTCCTACGTTTATCAGAACTATAATTACTATACTAACCATTCACTGCGTAACCACCATACACTCAGGCAATGCATTCCAGATCCTAACCATTCACTGCGTATAAAAATAAATATTCTGTCACTATTGGTTCTTTTACTATTCACCTTTAAATCGGTGTCCTATGGTTCTTGCCTTTCTGTCAAAGGGTACAGTCTCAAATCTCTCTACCTGCTCTTCTCCAAGAACAGTCCCAGCTTCTCTAATCTACCCACATAAACACCAGATTCTGGAACAATTCTTGTGCTTCTTTTCTGCACTCTCTCTAAAGCCTTCATATCCTCCCAAAGGTGTTGTGCCCAGAATAGTACACTATAGTTGAGGCCAAACCAGTGTTTTATAAAGGTTCATCATAACTTCCTTGCCGCTTGTATTCTGTGCCCCTATTTATAAACTCAGGGTCCTGCACGTCTTTTAAACCACTGTCTCAATCTGCCTTGCCACCTTCAATGATGTGTTTTCGGCAGATATACCCCCAGGTATTCCTTTTCTTCACCACCTTTAGAATTGTATCCTTTAGTTTATATTGGTGTCTCCTCATTCTGACAAAATATCTCACTTTAAAAAGTATTTAATACAGCATCCATTTGTTTTATTTTTTTCTGTCTAGGGTGGAGTTCCAGAATAAATTCTATGGTGGAGCTGGCTACAAGTTTAACCCCTTCTCGTTCAAATCCATTTTGGATGGAAATCCAGATGAATAGAGCGGCATTTCAACATTATATGAGTGCAATGAACATTTCAATTACGGATTAAAAGATTGTGTCTTTAGAAAATAATCACCATGAATCTTGATGATAAATTGATGCAATAGATTCTTGATTAGAGATAACACTAAGGTCTTGAAATTTAGCTTGTGCGAGTTTTAGTGTACAGTGTTCAGCTGGAATCCTGTTGTTTGTTGTCTAGCAGAGGTGTTGGCAAGTTTAACATCAGTGGACAAGTGGCTGTTGTAATAGAGAGAGGAATGTTGTAACATGTTCTGCATCTCTATATTAATATTCACGCAATTTAAGATTTAAGATCTTCAGTGAGGGGGAAAATGTAATTTAAAATGATTTTTGTATTTGCTTCACATTGGTAGTTCAATTTGGTGAATTATGTGCAATGGTATCACTGGAGTTACAACAGAGGGTTTCTAGTACTGCTGACATCTCAGAATAAGGGACATACAGAAGTGAGAGCCTCTGTATTCAATGGATGAATTGCCACACCATTAACCTTCCAAATTGCATCAAATGCTGGACTATTTATCCATCATTGTAATTGAGCGTGCTTCATCATTGAGAAATACATTACTGAGAAATTTTCTTGTCCGGTGTTAGCCAAAGAGTCATGGTGAGCACGAATTGGTTCAAAACCTATTTTAGGACCACAGTAAAGATGTCTCTTTTTGGAAAAAATGGAAAATATACCCCAAGAATGGAAAACTTTATAATGTCACCATCTGCTTAGTGTTTTCCATCACTGCCTGGGAGCGTGAGAGTAAAAATGTCCTTATAACTGCTGTCTGGAAATAGGGAGTGAAGACAGGTGTGTAACAAAGATGTCTGTCATAGAGTTTGTGTACACTCTAACAATTGTTAGATCAACAAGTGTTACCAAAAATAAAAGCTCTGATTAAAGCAAATTTCAAATACAACAGATACTGACTGATCTCGTACCTTTCCAAAGAAGGTGAGGGTGGTGATATTGATGTTTGTTTGGAATGATCCTCTAGGCTGGAATGAGAAGGGTAAAAATTCACTGGTGAAAGCTGTCTGTAGATAACCTAATGGGCAGTCAAAAGAAATTCAGTCAACTCAGTTATGGAACTATGAAGATATTTCTCTCCACCAGCACCATCAGCACCCACCCCTCATCCCCAGGTACCAAAAGGAGATGTGGCACCCAAAACTTGTAACATTGTCTCACTGGTTGCCTAACTTTTAATAAACCAACATTGTCAGCATTATTTTAACTCTGCAAGCCAAAACCAAGTGACCAGAATCAGTGCTTGAACTTCTTCCGTTAGATTTCCAACCCTGCTACAGCACTGGAAGAAATCTAATGGAACTGAAAGACCTCATCTGTCACTGTTACCTCAGTGCACTCCCCCTCCTCATCTTTCTTCACCTAACATGCAGCCTTTCGATGGTTGGCCCCATGATACTTCTCTGGCACTTGTCCTCCAATGTCCAGCCAGGTGGGACCAACCTTGCTTATTTTCACTTTTACCTAATCAATCATAGCCAGAGAATCACAAACAATACTCTTTGTTGCTTTCCCCACATCGTCTGGAGTCTTCCAAGGATCTTTACTTGCGTCCTCTTCTATTCCATCATCTATATTCTGCTCTTCAGCTTCTTCATCTGAAAGCAGTGTTGGTTTCCACATGGATAATAATGATGCCCAGTCCTACCTCACTAGCACCTTGTGACCACTCCACTCATCAGTTTGCATGTCTGACATTCTTCTGTAGTTTCCTTTAGTTAAACATTCAAAGATGGAAGATGTTGGCTTTGGACTTTGCCACAAACTCCATTCCATCTGCATTCTTAGCTGATGTCTCAGGCTGAATCAGACTGTTTGCAACCTTAGATAACTCGATAAGGTTCCCTTCCGTGATATTAAATAATGCAAATTTACTGAGCATGTTATACTTGCTTTCCTGCACAATGGCATTTATTGGGGAACATCCAGAGCACTACTCGATATTTACTAATAACACACTTAAATAGGGATGCTCAACATTGAATCATAGAATGAAACAGCACAGAATGATGTCATTTGGGCCATTGTACCTATGCTGGTCCTATGGAGCTATCAGATTAATACCTCTCCCCTGTTCTTTCCCATTGTCCTGTATGTTTTTTCCCCTTCAAATATTTATCAAATTCACTTTTGAATGGGGTATTTTGAGGTTACTTCGATCACCCTTTCAGGCAATGCATTCAAAATCATCATAACTGGCTGTGATTTAAAAAAAAACCCATGTCACCTCTGGTTCTTTTACCAAACACCTTAAATCTATGTCCTCTGGTTACTAATCCCCTGTACTGGCAACAGTTTCCCCTTATTTACTCTCTCAAAGCTGATGAATTTAAACACTTCCACTAAATCTTTTCCTGTCCTTCTCTGCTGTGAGGAGAACAATCCCCAGTGTCTGTGTAACTGAAGCTCTTCAACTCTGGCTCCATTCCAGTAAATGGCTACTTCACCTTCTCTAAGGCCTTGATTTCCTCCTTGAAGTGTGGTACATAGAACTGGACAAAGTAAACCAGCTGAATCCCAACCAGTGCTTCACAAAGATTTAGCATAACTTTCTTGCTTTTGTAATCTATTCCTCTATCAATAAAGTCAAATGCCCTATATGCTTTATTAACAGTATTCTCAACTTATCTTTAAAAGAAAAATAGCTGGAAAAACTCATCAGGCCTGACAGCATCTGCGGAGAGGAATACAGTTAACGTTTCGAGTCCGTATGACTCATCAAAACGTCACACGGACTCGAAGCGTTAACTGTGTTCCTCTCCACAGATGCTGTCAGATCTGATGAGTTTTTCCAGCTATTTTTGTTTCTGTTCCAGATTTCCAGCGTCCGCAGTATTTTGCTTTTATCTTTAAAAGACTTGTGCACATACACCCCCAGGTGTCTCTGTTCTTGCACCCACTTTAAAATCATATAATTTAGCTCATATTGCTTTTCCTCATTCTTCCCACTAAAATATATCACTTCACACTTCTGTTGTATGTCACCTGTCATACCTATGCCCATTTAACAAGTCTGTTATCCTGAAGTCTGTTATTAACCTCCTCATTGTCTACTACATTTTCCAGTTTTGTGTTATCTGTAAACTTTGAAATCATGTCCTGCACATCTGAGTCCAGGTCATTAATTTATATCGAAGAGTAGAACTCCTGGAGAACACTATGCCACGCTCTTCTGAGAAACAGCCATTCACCACTACACGCTGCTTTCTGTTCCTTAGAAAATTTTGTATCCATTCTGCCACTTTCTCTTTAATCCCATGGGCTTTAATTTTGCTAAGAAGCCTATTGTCTGGTACTTAGACATATGGACTTTCAAAAGTGTATGACAATTATGATATAAAATTGCATGCAATGCTTAATCGTTGTCTTGTAGAGGTGTATCTTAACTGCCTTGTCCCTGTACTCAGTACTCCAATTTATAAAACCCAAATTTTAAGATCCAGTCACATGATGAGGAATTGTTAGCTTTGTTTATGATTAGATGATTTAAAGTGTACTCCCTCATCTGTATCTATGGAAGTTTATGGCACAGAAGGAGGCCATTCGGCGCATGATGTCTGCCAGCCAAAAAAGAACTGTCCGGCCTAATCCCACTTTGCAGTTCGTGGTCCAGAGCCCTGTAGGTTACAGCACTTCAAGTGCATATCTAAGTATTTTTTTTGAGTACGGTGAGAATTTTTGGTTCTATCACCTTTTCAGACAATGAGTTCAGATCCATACTGCCAGCTGGATGAACAAGTTTCTCCTCGACTCCACTCTAATCCTTCCGCCAATTATTTTAAACCTATGTCCTCCTGCCCCCAGTTGTTGAACTCTGCTAACGGAAATAGTTCCTTCCTATCCACCTAGGCTCCTCGTTATTTTATGGATGTCAATTAAATCTCCCCTCAACCAGCTCTAAATCAACAAAAACAAACACAGGCTATCCATATTTTCGCTTACCTAAAATTCTCTATTCCTGGCAACATCCTTGTAAATCTCTTCTGTACTCTGTCTATCATGTGGTCACATCTTTCCTGTAATGTAGTCACTGGAACTACACGCAGTACTCTAACTGTGGCCTAACTAGCGTTTTATACAGTTCTAGCACAATCTCCTTGCTCTTATATTCTGTGCCTCAGCTAATAAAGGAACATGACCCTTCTGTCTTTTTAACCACCTTATCTATCTCTCCTGCTACCTTCAAGCACCTGTGGACAAGCACTCCAAAGTGCCTCTGTTTCTCTTCACTTCTCCGTACTTTAGCATTTATTGTGTGTTCCCTTGTTTGTCTTCCCCAAATGCTTTATCCCAAATTTCTCAAGATTTGAATTCCATCTATCATTTTTCTGGCCATATGACTAGTATCTTGCAGCTTCAGCAGGAATTGGGCAGCTTTGTCATTAATAAAGTTCCATTGTGGGTGTAGCAGCAGCATTGTCTGTATTATATATGCTAATAAGATTTGCACAAAATCATTCAGGGCCCTAGATGCTTCTTGCTTTTTGCCCTACTGCATTGAGATTTCTGCATTCAGATAAGAACAACCCAATTTGTCAGGCCTGCCGGTCCTGCTGGAGCCAGAGCCACAAACAATGCTCTTTAAAAGAATGAAGGGGAGTTTCATCAATTCTGTGTGCTCTCAGGCTATCAGCTGAATGTTCTGTTAAGCATACACTCCTACACAAAAAAACAGGTGTCATTCATTGGCTGAGAGGGTGGGGTTGGAATGAGGAAAAGATGGTTTATGTAAAATTAACTTCACGTTCTATTGAGCCTGTCAATCCTAGTTCTGATGATCCTAATTTGCATTGTTAGGACATATTAACCTCTGTGGTTCTGATAGACGCCCTGCTATGTGACCATAGAAACATGTGTTTTTGTTTTGCACTAATCAGGACAATCATCAAGAAAATGCCAATGTCAGGGGAAAGAACATGTACACACACTCTGCCTGTTTCAGCAAAACAAAATAAGTGACATTTATTCACTGGTTCATTCCCCAGGACAATGTCATGACCAGAGTCAAGATGTCTGGTTTAAGTTTCAAACAATGCTTGGCAGTTAACTGTCAGTCACCTCAACTGGTACATTGTCCATGGCAATGTTTACCAATCAGAGTCCTCTTGCCAACAACCCAGCACTATCTTCTCATACAGTACAAATATGTTGTTTCCCCTGATGTTGGTAGTTTCTTGCGAATTGCCCTGATGAGTGCAAGATGAAAAGCTCCAACTAAAAAGTCTCTTTTTTTCAGCAATACTCAAGTTCTGTATTACCTAATGACTATAAAAACATGTCTTTGCTTCCCTCTCAAATGGAGGAGGAGAAGAAGGGCTTTCTTTCTATCTTTCAATTCTTGACATAAGATATTCAAAATTGTCCTTTTCCTTCTGCATATTAAAAATATCAATCTTCACCATTGCATAAAATGTGGAAATGATGTAATTAGATTATATCATAGCCAAATATGATTTCTTCACATCAATCTTGCTTGGCCAAATATGGTTATACAGCATCGCACCCCCCCAACCCCCCATCTCTCTATATGCTAGACCAGAGTCAGCAGCCTTTTTTACCTGAAGAGCCTTTAAAAGGGCCTAAAATAAAAATGACTGACAGCCACCAGATGAAAATTTGGCATTTCTAAACCAAATATTTGGCAAATTGCCAAGTGTCTCTGATAAATGCATAATTTGTATACTTAATAAATAAAATACATGTATTGAATATATACATAAAAGCAAAAGAAAATTGATATTCAAATAGACCAAGGCATTTTTGGCTTTTACTATAATTTTGTCAGTAAAGTCATCTTTACAACAAACTTTAATTTAAAATTGTCTTAACTGTACTCATCTTTTCAGCTATTGATTCTCATGATTAAAAAAAAGCTTGTAATAACACATTCGGAATAATTTATCATCTGAGCTGCATTGCAAACAAGAATGGTCAAATGAAAAGCATGATCTATAACCACAGTGTAGTTATACCACTCAGAAAGGTTTATTTAGAGCACAGTAATGTTTCTCGTTAAAATAATTATTTGAAAACATAAAGAGCAGCATAATGATTAGCCTTTTATCCCCACAATAAAAACACACCTTTTACTTCTGTTGGCTTTTTTTTAGGCTTTTTTTCATGTTAATATGTTCCAACTGGAAAAGGTTTGGAGCTGCAAATGAGATGTTAAACAGCCGCATGGAGTTCCATAGCTGCAGGTTGCAGACGCCCTGTTCCAGACCTTTAATATGTTAATACACTGTGGATAAATATTGCCAAATTGCACTTGAAATTATTTTAAAATAGTCTTTTGATGCGTGATACTGCCATGGTAAGCCCAACAAGTTAGCATCTGAATTAATATAATTTTGAACACAACTACGGAATGAATGGAAGAATGTTGCTATAGGTGAACTAGTTGTTAGTCAGGCCTCAATAATGCATCTGATTTCTGAAATTTAAGAAAGTGCAAATTTAGTGGCACATATCATTGACGCTACCCCGTGTCTGTATCTATGCTGTGTAATGGGGGGTGATAGCCTAGTGGCAATGTTACTGGGCTTGTAATCGAGAGACCCCAACTAATTTTCTGGTGTCATGAGTCCAAATTCCACCACGGCAGCTAGGGGCTTAAATTCAATTAATAAATCTGGAATTAAAAAGTTAGTCTCATTAATAATCATCGTGAAACTACCAGATTGTTTTAAATTCCTGTCTAATTCACTAATGTCCTTCAGGGGAGACCTTACCTGGCCTGGCCTATATGTAACTCCAGATCCATGTGCAATCCACATCACGGTTTGATTCTTAACTGCCCTCTGAAATGGCCTTACAAGTCACTGTTATATCAAACTACTATAAAAAAGAGCACTGAGAGTGTACCTACACCATGTGTACTGCAGCGGTTCAAGAAGGCAACTCACCACCACCATCTCAAGGGCAATTAGGGATGGGCAATAAATGCTAGCCTTGCCTATCAAGCTCTCATCCCAAGAATGAATAAAAATTGTTGTTTGGTAGTACAGAACTTGAGTATTGCTGAAAAAAGATACTTTTTTGTCAAAGCTTTTCATCTTGCACTCATCAGGACAATTCACAATGGCAGGGGAACCAATAAATTTATACTGTATGAGAAGAGAGTGCAGATTGGTTGGCAAGTGGACTCTGGTAGAGATGTTGCTATGAAGAATGCACCATTTGATAGTGACTAACAGTTAACTGCTGAGCATTGTTTGAAATTTAAACCAGGCAGCTTGACTCTGATTGGTCAAGACATTATTGCCCTGGGGAATGAACCAGTGAAAAGCTTTAACAAAAATTGTCTCTTTTAGCGATAGTGAATAAAAGAAAAACTATCCACTGAATCTCATAGAAATGTTAGTACATCAGAGCTATCAGGATTAATCCCATTTCCCTGCCTTTTCCCTTAAATATCTCTTTACATGTTGTTTACAGCGCTGTTTAACTGATTCTCTCTTAAATGTTGTGCATTGTTTTCCAAACCTGTGCTTGAACTTTTTTTCTAATCTCTCCCTCTTTTGAATATGAATTTTCAAATTTCCTTTTTCAAGTTTCTTTCCATATCTACATCTTCTCATCCTGTCATTAACATAGTGTATCTATGTTACGCCTTGCCAATGGTGCTAATATTCTTTCCAAAATGGAATACTCAAATCAGCTCGCAGTATTTCAAATAAGTTAAAGTCTTGTACCTTCTCCTTCAGGTACCATGCCCTAAGAGGTGACTATGGACTTCCATTGGATTGGTCCATTATTATGCTTGGCAAAGTACTGCAGTGGTTTGCCTTTGCCTTCTGCAGTATGGCTGACCAGGAAACACTCCCATTTTTACTGCCTGCCATCAGGTATTTTGGAAGGATTTACATGCTGATAATCAACCAGTTTGGCCATGTTATGAATGCACCTTCCACAGCCATCAAGTCCTGAAGTGGGACTTAAACCTGGAGTTTCTGGTCCAGAGGTACCAGTGCACCACAAGATCTCCCCAAAGTCTTATAGAAACTTTGCATTGATATACAGTTCCCTAAATATAAGGCTGAATTGGGCTTGGCCCTCGCCAACTGAAGAGTCAGCAGGGAACACATCCCCAATGACTCAGAGACACCGCTGCCATTTTATGCTCTAACGAGCGTTGATTGGCTTAAGGTTGGACTTCCACACTCAGTCGGAGGAAGTCCCGCCTTTAAGAGCTGCTGGTCAATCAGATTGGCCTCTGCTCTCCAGTCCCTCCAGCAACAGCGCTGCAGTGGCCGGAAGAGGCAATGCATGAAGCTGCCAGAGCCTAAGTCCCGGGAACCAGAGGCCCAGGTAAGTGTCAGGGGGTCGTAGGGCAGGGAGGGTGGGAAGGTCTGGGAGGTCGCTGGTAGCGGTGGGGGGGTGGTGGTGGTTGCGATCAGGATATCAGGCCATAGGCCGAGAGGGAGGTCCAGAGGTCACCAGGCCTGAGCTGCAGACTCTGCGGCACATCAGGGAGGGGAAAAGTTACCTGGATGCCTAAAACCAGAAGGCCACTTAGGGTAGGGTCATCTGATTTGGTCAGTGGCCAAGGACAGGAGGGTGTGACTGCGAGTGAGGTAGGTAAGGAGACCCAGAGGGCAGGAAGGGTGCAGGAGTGTCAGCCTCCGCAATTGTCCAACAGGTTTGAGATTCTCTCAGCTTGTTAGGATGAGAGTGAAGGCTGCAGTGCAGGAGCAAACTGACCATAGCACCGTGGTACACGAAGCCATCCAAGTGGAGGGAGCAAAACGGAATGTAGTGGTAGTAGGGGACAGTATAGTAAGGGGGATTGACACTGTCTCTATAGCAAAGAGCGAGAGTCCAGACAGCTTTGTTGCCTGCCCGGTGCCAGAGTTTGGGATATCTGCTCAAGGCTGGAGAGGACCTTGCAACTTGCAGTGGGAGGGGGTGGATTCAGTGGTCATGGTCAATGTAGGTACCAACGACATAGGCAGGATGAGGAAGGAGGCTCTGTATAGCCAGTATGATGAGCTAGGCACCAAATTAAGCAGAATCTCACAGATAATAATTTCTGGGTTATTAACTGAGCCATGTGCAAATTGGCATAGGACAAATAAGATTAGAGAAATGAACGTGTGGCTCAAAGACTGGTGTGGGAAAAGTAGGTTCTGGTTTGTAGGGCACTGGCACCAGTATTGGGGAAAGTGGGATCTGTACCATTGGGACGGTCTACACCTGAACCATGCTAGGGCTGGTGTCCTCACGAGCACCACTCTAGAGAAGTAGAGAGTCTTTTAAACTGAATACTGGGGACAAGGGATCAAATTTGGGAAGACGTGGTAAACCAAAGAGTAGAGACAAGGTAAGAGAGAAAGGTATTAATATGGGAAAGGATAAACAGACTGTGACAGGAAGGGACAGAGAATACAAATGTAAGAGTAAATCAGTAGATAAGGCTAGACGCTACAAAAATAATAAAAAGGACAAAACTAAAGGCTCTGTATCTAAATGCACATAACATTCAAAACAAAACAGATGAACTGATAGCGCAAATAGAAATAAATAAGTACAATCTGATAGCCATTACAGAGACATGGCTACAGGATGTCATAGATTGGGACCTAAACATTGATGGGTGTATGACATTTAGGAAGGACAGGAAGTTAGGAAAAGGTAGAGGGGTAGCTCTGTTAATTAATTATGGTATTAGCACATTAGAGAGGGATGACCTAAGTTCAGGAAACCAGGATGTAGAAGTGGTTTGGGTTGAGATGTGGAATGAGAAAGGCAAGAAGTCACTTGTGGGAGTGGTGTACAGGCCCCCTAATTGTAACTACATGGTAGGACAGAGTATTAAAGAATAGATAATAGGAGCTTGCCAGAAAGGTACAGCAATAATCACGAGGAATTTTAATCAACATATAGACTGGAAAAATCAGATGGGCAAAGGTGAGTTGAGGTGCAGATGAGGAGTTCATAGAATGGTTTTGGGATAGTTTCTTAGAAGAACACGTTCTGGAACCAACCTGAAAGCAGGCTATACTAGACCCGGTATTGAGCAATGAGATAGGATTAATTGATAACCTCCTAGTGAAAGCACCCTTAGGTAGCAGCGATCATAATGTGATTGAATTTTACATTCATTTTGAGGGAGAAACGAGTGCATCCAAGGCTAGTATTTTAAACTTGAATAAGGGCAATTATGAGAGCATGGAAGCAGAGCTAGCTAAGGTGATCTGGCAAATGAGGTTAAGGAATATGTCAATAGAAGTTCAGTGGCAGACATTTAAAGAGTTATTTCAGAATACACAGAATAGATATAATGAGAAAGAAAAATTCCAAGGAGAGGGCCCCCCACCCGTGGTTAACTAAGAAAGTTAAGGACAGTATCAAACTTAAAGAAAAAGCATATAATTGTGCAAAGACGAGTGACAGGTCAGAAAATTGGAAAGAATATAAAGAACAGCAAAGAATGACAAAAAGATTAATGAGGAGGGAAAAATCAGAGTATGAGAGAAAGTTACCTAGTAATATAAAGACAGATAGTAAGAGTTTCTGTAGATATATAAATAAGAAGAGTTAACAAGCTGAGTGTTGGTCCTATAGAGAGTGGAAAAAAAATTGATAATGGAAAGTAGGGAGATGGTGGATGAATTAAACTGGTATTTTAATTAGGTTTTCACTATAGAGGACATAAGTAACATCCCGGAAATAGCTGTAAATCAGGAAATGGAAGGGAGGGAGGAACTCAGGAAAATTACAATTACCAGGGAAGTGGTATTAAGCAAATCGTTGGGGCTGCAGGCTGACAAATCCCCAGGTCCGGATGATTTCACCCTAAGGTCTTGAAAGAAGTGCTAGTGAGATGGCTGATGCACTGGTTTTAATTTTCCAAAATTCCCTAAATTTGGGGAAGATTCCATTAGATTGGAAAATAGCAAATATAACTTCTTTATTCAAAAAGGGAGGGAGACAGAAAGCAGGAAGCTATAGGCCAGTTAGCCTAACATCTGTCACAGGGAAAATGTTAGAAGCCATTATTAAAGATGTTATTACAGGGCACTTAGAAAAATCCAAGGCAATCAGGCAGAGTCAACATGGTTTTGTAAAAGGTTAATCATGTTTAACCAATTTATTGGAGTTCGGTTTTGTAAAAGGGAAATCATGTTTAACCAATTTATTGGAGTTCTTTGAAAGAGTCACATGTACTGTGGATAAAGGAGAACCAGTGGATGTACTGTACTTAGATTTCCAGAAGGTATTTGATAAAGTGCCACGTCAAAGGTTATTGCAGAAAATAAAAGACCATGGTGTCGGGGGTAACATATTAATATAGATAGAAGATTGGCTAGCTAACAGGAAGCAGAGAGTTGGCATAAATGACTCTTCTTCTGGTTGGCAGGATGTGACGAGTGGTGTGCCAAAGGGATCAGTGCTTCAACTTTTCACAATTTATATAAATAACTTGGATGAAGGGAGCAAAGGAATTGTTGCTAAATTTGCTGACGACACAAAGATAGGTAGGAAAATAAATTGTGAAGAGGACATGGGGGATAAAAAGTGTCATAGATAGGTCAATTGAGTGGGCAAAGATCCGGCAAACGGAATATAATGTGGGCGATTGTGAAATCGTTCATTTTGGCAGGAAGAATAAGAAAGAAGATTGTTATCTAAATGGTGAGAGATAGCAAAGCTCCAAGATTCAGAGGGATCTGGGTGTCCTAATGCATGAATCACAAAAGGTTAATATGCAAGTACAGCAGGTAATTAGGAAAGCTAATAGGTTGTTTTCATTTATTATGAGGGGAATCGATTACAAAAGTAGGGAGGGTATGCTTCAGTTGTACTGGGCATTGGTGAGACCACATCTGGAGTATTGTGTTCAGTACTGGCCTCCTAACTTAAAGAAATATGTAAATGCGTTAGGTGCAGTTCAGACTAACACCAGGAATGGGCGGATTGTCTTATGAGGAAAGGCTGGACAGGTTAGGCTTGTATCCACTGTAATTTAAAAGAGTAAGAGGCGACTTAATTAAAACCTTTAAGATCCTGAGGGGTCTTGACAGGGTGGATGTGGAGAGGATCTTTCCTCTTGTAGGAGAATCTAGAACCAGGGGTCACTGTTTAAAAATAAGGGGTTGCTCATTTAAGACTGAGATGAGGTGAATTTTTTTCTCCAGAGGGTTGTGAGTCTTTGGAACTCTCTTCCTCAAAAGGTGGTTGAAGCAGAGTCTTTGAATATTTTTAAGGCAGAGATAGACAGATTCTTGATTAACAAGGGGTGAAAGGTTATCGGGGGTGGGTAGGAATGTGGGGCTGAGGTTACAATCAGATCAGCCATGATCTTATTGAATGGCAGAGCAGGCTTGAGGGACCGAGTGGCCTATACCTGCTCCTATGTTTGTGTGTTTGTTAAGGGGACCGTGCCCCCAGTCAGAAGGGGGCTTCTGATGAGGCACCACCACCAGCCCACCCAACACCCTGCCCAACACCTTTCTTCAATTCCGGCTCTCCCCCACAAGCTGTCATCTGCCCGCAAGCCTAAAGATGGAGGCACAGGCAGCCTCAATTGGGGGAAGGGCAGGCTTCCTGTCTGAGGCCCTGCCCACCCCAACATAAAATCGCTGCGAGGTCGGGGTGGGCAGGAACCCAGAGGAAATCCCGTCCCTGCAATTTTACACTCCCCACCCCCTTCTCTGCCTCATTACCCGCCAGGTTGTGGGGGGGAGTGTAAAATCCTGGCCATAGAACCCAGAATGCCATTGTCCTGTTTAGAAAGAAAGAACAAATGTGCATTTAAATAACATTTTTTACAACCTTGGGACATCTCAAAGGGCTTTACAGCCAATGAGGTGCTTCGACATAGTCACTGTTGGAATAGAGAAATACAATACTCAAATGTGAATTGTACCTCATTAAAACCTGTTTTTACAGATATGTGCAAATGACCCTTAGCTCCCTGTTCAGGCAGCCCATGTCAACATCAAACATTCCTAGGCTTATTCCAGATCATTTGCAAGGTGTATCTCTTTCTGCTTTTCTGCAGATAATTGAAAGCTTCATGGTTTTGAGAAAGTTTTTGAAAGAGGAAAAGAAAGGCATAAGGCTTTTAGGAGGGAATTATACATAACAGGACCAAGACAGCTGAAAACATTCCTGATGGCATATAGGGAGAATCTGAAGCTCAGAATCAGAAGACTGAAGGATGTGGAAAGGAGAATAACCTGGGGCGGAATTTTACACCGGCAGGATTTACGGTCCCGCTGAAGTCAATGGACTTTTGAACGGCTTGTCCATTTTACAGCCCTGCCCCCGCTGCGATGGGGCCATAAAATTCTGCCCCTGGAGAAGGTTGCAGAGGTAGAAGGGAACGACGTATTGGAGTGCTTAGAGACGAGGATGAGGATTTTACATTTTATGGGTCAGGGGGCAGGGAGCCAATTTACATCACTGATAGACCAGGGCTCAGTGTGGGTTAGGATATGAATAGCTGCACTTTTGACAAGTTTGAGTTTATGGAGATCAGCAAGGACATCATTGAAGACATTGAGTGTTGGGGAGACAATGAGGGTTCCGGTGGCAAAAGGGCTAAAATAGGTTTGGAGATGGAAATAATCAGAGGAAATATGGGATTCAGATTGAGCAGTGTACCAAGGTTTCATAGAGCCTTGTTTGATCTAAGTGAGAGGTCAAGAAGTCTGTATTAGGCTGGAGGAGCTTTTTGTAGCAGCCTTAGTCTTCCAAATGTTCAGTTGAAGGATCTTGTGCCTCATCCAAGACTTGTCATTGGACTTCTAGACTGACAGCAGAGAAGTGGTAGAGGGATTGAGGCAAGTTTTGCAGAAGCAGAGCTGGGTATCATCAACATACAAATAGAAGCTTGTGAGTGATGTCACTAAGGATGGCATATACTTGAGAAAAGGAGGGAACCAAGGAACCCTAGTGATGCATGAAGAGGCAATACAGATAAGAGAAGAGAAGCCATTGCTGGGTCAAAAACCTGGAGCTCGCTTCCTAACAGCAATGTGGGTGTACCTACACCACGTGGACTGCAGCAATTCAAAAAAGTGGTTCACCACCACCTTTTCAAGGACAATTAGGGATGGGCAATAAATGATGGCCTTGACAATGATACGCACATGAATAAAAAAAACATTGCTGGCAGTCAAATAGCAAGCAAGGGTAGTTCCATAGAATTGGGTGACAGAGAAAGAAAGATGCTGAGGATGTCAGGATGATCGACCAGGTGAGTAGATTAAGAAAGTGAAGGAAGGAAAGCACACAATGGCCAATATGATAGAAGACATAATTTGAACAGGGTGGACTCAGCCCTGTGATGTGGATAAACATTGCGATAGAGTGATTCAAACATGGAGTTTGATGAGAACTGGACCTGTCAAACAACTGCACAATCCAGGACCTTAGGTCTCAAAAGGGCAGATGACAAAGAGCAGATGGCATAGATTTTTCACGTAAAGAAATGATGGTAGTAGTTTTAAAAGGAGAGGATGATATATATGGGAAGAGAAAAGTGAAAAATATTAGGTTACATAAGTGGCCAGAGTGGTAGTTCGATGATCAGGAGTTGGGTAGAGAACAGCTGGTGGGTCCCATGGATTTTTAAAGGGTAAAAGAGGAGAGCAGTGAGAGGTTGGGGTTATACTGGTTTGGGGAGGGGTGATGTATGGGATGAAGGGCAGAGAAAGCAGCAGAGACAACATGAATCGTCTCAATCTTGTAGACAAAAACTTCCTGAGCCTCCCACATTTGGTTTTGCAGCCGAGTGTGAATGGGCAGGAGAAGATATTTGAAGATGTAATTAAACATGGAGCGGAAAAGCATAGGGCTGCCCTTTGTCTCAGGATAATATTTGAATAGTAGTAGCCAGAAGAAAGTAAATCCTGATAAATTTTGATACACTTACGTCGGATTTGGTGGTTCATGTCAAAATGTGTTTTGCATCAGATGCACTCAGCTTTGACCTCTCCTAAGGGAGCAAAGATAAGACAGTGTTCTGGGGAGCAATGAGAATGGGGGGCTTTTTTTTAAGGTGTCAGAACACCAAAGATGGAGGTGAGGAGATGACCAGGAAAATAGCAGCAAAGGTATAAAGAAGCAGGTTACATTTCAGAACACGTTTTGGCTTGAAATGTTGGGTGGAATCTTGTGGAGGTGACAGGGGTCTTGGTTGCTGGAGGGATGACGATACCCCAGCATCACCTCTTTTTGGGAAGGTCTACCATATCTTACAAACATACAAATTAGGAGCAGGAGTAGGCCACTCGGCCCCTTGAGCCTGCTCCGCTATTTAATAAGATCATGGCTGACCTGATTGTAACCTCCACTCCACCTTCCTACCTACCCCCGATAACCTTTCACCCCCTTGCTTATCTTGTGCCACTCAAGCACTCAACAGGCCAGCGCTGGCCTACCCCCCAGGATCGAGGACCCTGGGGATGGAAGCTCTGCCTGCTGAGAGCTGCCAGCCAATCAGAAGCCAGCAGCTCTTCTGTAGTCATCAGCACCACCAAGGAGGTGGTGGCTGCTGCAGGTACTACAACCAAAGCCTTTGATTGAGGAGGGACCCAGACCTTGTTGTTGAGTGATGTTGAGGGGAGCGGTGGTCAGCGGGTGAGTGGTTCGACAGCAAGGGCAGGGGTTGGCTTTCAGCAGGATCCGCTTCTCGAGGTCGGATCCCTCGATCAGGTACTGAGTGTCTTTGAACAAGGACACCCCCACCCAAACACAGCACCCCCAGGAGCCTGCAAGCAAACGTCCTCGATCCTGGGGGTAGGCCAGCCATTGGCCAGCTACTTGCCTGAGTGGCACAAGATAAGCAAAGGGGTGAAAGGTTATCGGGGGTAGGTAGGGAAGTGGAGTGAAGGTTAAAATCAGATCAGCCATGATCTTATTAAATGGCGGAGCAGGGTCAAGGGGCTGAGTGGCCTTCTCCTGCTTCTAATTTGTATGTTTATAAGATGCGGTGGACCTTCCTGAAAAAAGGTGATGCTGGGGTATCGCCATCCCTCCAGCAACCAAGACCCCTGTCACCTCCACAAGATTCCACCCAACATTTCAAGCCAAAACGTGTTCTGAAATGTAACCTGCTTCTCTACACCTTTGCTTCTATTTTCCTGGTCATCTCCTCACCTCCACCTTTGGTGCTGTGAGACCTTAAAAGAAAGGTCCCTCATTCTCATTGCTCCCAAGAACACCGTCCCATCTTTGCTTCCTTAAGAGAGGTCAAAGCTGAGTGTATCTGATGCAAAACACATTTGCTTGTCATGGTCCCTGCATGGTGAGCCCCCCTCCACTGCTGCTGGGTTAACACCAGTGGCAGTGGGATGACACCCTTAAGTGGACATTCATTGGTGACTTAAAGCCCTCAATTGGTGGCTGGGAGGGAAATGGGCCTTCCCACCGCAGATTTAATTGTGGCGGGGGTTGGAAGGTGTTAGGGATCCCACCTGCCACTTTCCCACCTGATTAAATGCGCCCCCCCCACCACCATCAAACCTACACAGGATCCTACCCATTGCTCTCTCTATAGTTTTTACCTGACCTGTTGCATGTTTCCAACATCTTTTTTGTAGCCAACAAAGTGTCCTGGGTGTGAGCTGCATAAAAGCTACTCGCCTTTCCACCAATCTTCACCATTACTTTTCAAAGCTGATTTGCCTAACAAATTGTGGAGCTATCTGAAACATTGCACAGTTCTTGCTTTAACTACATCAATTTTTTTGCTGTTACAACTTACATCACTGCCCAGCATTTCAGCAAACTTGTTTCTGGGTCATTCAGCTCCTCTGTGTGACAGGTACCACCATTGCTGATAATTAATTTTTGCCTGTTTCTTTTTTTTTAGCTCTCTGCCCAGGATTTCCCACTTTCCCAGCACAATGAAGATCGAGGGGCGGTAAGTTGAAAACACTTGGGAGGAACAGGTGACTTTGGACCCATTGCCAAAGCTTCCCACCTCTGGGCTTTACCTGAACTCATGTCTGGCTCTGTTGTAAACTAATTGGTGGAGATTGATCGCTACGATTAGCCAACAACTCCCATTGTTATTGTATCATGTGACTGCCAGGATGGTGACATGGGAACTAGATGGAACTTCTCAGTGGTAGCTCCCTCAACCCAGAGGGTTGGGAGTTCATCCGAGAGACCGGATTTTCTGGCCCATCGCGGCAGGACCCGCTGTGGAAGATTCGGCGCCCAGCCAAAGTCCATTGACTTTCGGTATGACCGGATGATTCCGGTGGCAGGCGGGGCCAGAAAATCCCGCCCTCGGACTCGAGCACCTGATCAAGATTGATATTGGACATTCTGCTGGGGTAAGATCAGGAGGGCACTGATGGCCATGATTATGGCTTGTGGACATGTGGGACTCAAAGTTCTGAGTCAGTGAACCATGCACTGTTTGTGACACGGGCAGCAGAGTTTTAGATAACCTCAAGTTCACAGAGGATAGAATATAGGAGATTGGCCAGAATATACAAGTCTAGAAGTAACAAAGGAAGGATGAGGATTTCAGTAGCAGAACAGCTGAGGCAGGGCAGAAGCAGTGATGTTATGGAAGTAGAAATAGGCAGTCTTACTCATGGTGCGGATACATGGTTGGAAGCTTGTCTTGGGGTCAAATAGGACACCAAGTTTGTGAACAATCTGGTCCAGTCTCAGACAGTTGTCAGGGAGAGGAATGGAGTTGGTGGCGAGGGAAGGGAGTTTGTGGCATGGACCAAAGACAGTGGCTTTTTTTAATTCATTCATGGGATGTGGGCATCACTGGCTAGGCCAGGATTTATTGCCCACTCTTAATTGCCCTTGAGAAGGTGGTGGTGAGCTGCCTTCCTGAACTGCTGCAGTCCCCCCTGGTGTAGGTACACCCACAGTGCTGTTAGGAAGGGAGTTCCAGGATTTTGGCCCAGCAACAGTGAAGGAACGGTGATATATTTCCAAGTCAGAATGGTGAGTAGCTTGAAGGGGAACTTCCAGATGGTGGTGTTCCTATGTTTCTGCTGCCATTATCCTTCTAGGTGGTAGTGGTCGTGGGTTTGGAAGGTGCTGTCAAAGGACCCTTGGTGAATTCCTGCAGTGCATCTTGCTGCCACTGTGTATCAATAGTGGAGGGAGTGAATGTTTATGGATGGGGTGCCAATCAAGCGGGCTGCTTTGTCCTGGATGGTGTTAAGCTTCTTGCATGTTGTTGGAGCTGCACTCATTCAGGCAAGTGGAGTGTATTCCATCACACTCCTGACTTGTGCCTTGTAGATAGTGCACAGCCTTCGGGGAGTCAAGAGTGAGTTACTCGCTGGAGGATTCCAAGTCTCTGACCTGCTCTTGTATTTATATGGCTAGTCCAGTTCAGTTTCTGGCCAATGGTAACCTCCAGCAACAATGAAGGAACGGTGATATATTTCCAAGTCAGGATGGTGATTAGCTTGGAAGGGAACTACCAGGTCTTGGATTCAGCGATGGTAATGCCATTGAATGTTGAGATGCGAGGGTTAGATTCTCTCTTGTTGGAGAGGGTCATTGCCTGGCACTTGTGTGGCATGCATGTTACTTGCCACTTGTCAGCCCAAGCTCTGATATGGTTTAGGTCTTGCTGCATTTGGACATGGATTGTTTCACTATCTGAGGAGTAGTGAATGGTGTTGAACATTGTGCAATCATCAGTGAACATCCCCACTTCTGAGCTTATGATGGAAGGAAGGTCGTTGATGAAGCAGCTGAAGATGGTTGAGCCTAGGACACTACCCTGAGGAACTCATGCAATGATGTCCTAGAACTGAGATGATTGACCTCCAACAAACGCAACCATCTTCCTTTGTGCTAGGTATGACTACAACCACCAGAGAGTTTCCCCCCGATTTCCATTGACTGCAGTTTTGCTCGGACTCCTTGATGCCACACTCGGTCAAATGCTGCCTTGATGTCAAGGGCAGTAACTTTCATCTCACCTTGGGAGTTCAGCTCTTTTGTCCATGTTTGAACTAAGGCTGTAAGGAGATCAGGAGCTGAGTGGCCCTGGCGAAACCCAAACTGAGCATCAGTGATCAGGTTATTGCTAAGCAAGTGCCACTTGATAGCACTGTTGGTGACCCCTTCCATTGCTTTACTGATGATCGAGAGTAGACTGATGGGGCGGTAATTGGCTAGGTTGGATTTGTCCTGCTTTTTGTGTACAGGAAATACCTGGGTAATTTTCCACATAGCCGGGTAGATGCCAGTGTTGTGGTTGTACTGGAACAGCTTGGCTAGGTGTGCAGTATGTTCTGGAGCACAAGTCTTCAGTAGTATTGCCGGAATATTATCAGGGCCCATAGCCTTTGTAGTATCCAGTGCCTTCAGCCATTTCTTGATATCACATGGAGTAAATCAAATTGGCTGAAGACTGGCATCTGTGATGCTGGGGACCTCTGGAGGAGGCCGAGATGGATCATCTACTCGGCACTTTTGGCTGAAGATTGTGGCAAATGCTTCAGCCTCGTCTTTTGCACTGATGTGTTGGGCTCCTCCGTCATTGAGGATGGGGATATTTGAGGACCCCCCCTCCTCCAGTGAGTTGTTTAATCATCCACCATCATTCACGACTGGAAGCGGCAGGACTGCAGAGCTTAGATCTGATCTGTTAGTTATGGAATTGCTTAGCTTGTTGCTTATGCTGTTTGGCATACAAGTAGTCCTGTGTTCTAGCTTCACCAGGTTGACACCTCATTTTTAGGTATGCCTGGTGCTGCTCCTGGCATGCCCTCCTGCACTCTTCATTGAATCAGGGTTGATCCCCTGGCTTGATGGTAATGGTAGACTGGGGGATATCCTGGGCCATGAGGTTACAGATTGTGGCTGAGTACAATTCTGCTGCTGCTGATGGCCCACAGCCCTTCAAGGTTGACCTGAGTTGAGTTGCTAGATCTATTTGAAATCTATCCCACTTAGCATGGTGGTAGACCCACACAACATGATGGAGGGTATCCTCCATGTGGAAATAAGACTTCATCTCCACAAGGATTGTACAGTGGTCACTCCTACCAGTACTGTCATGGACAGATGCATCTATGGCAGGCAGGTTGGTGAGGATGAGGTTAAGTATGTTTTTCCATCACTACCTGCCGCAGACCCAGTCTAGCAGCTATGTCTTTTAGGACTCAACCAGCTTGGTCTGTACTGGTGCTACCGAGCCACTCTTGGTGATGGACATTGAAGTCCCCCACCCAGAGAACATTCTGTGCCCTTGCCACCCTCAGTGCTTCCTCCAAGTGGTATTCAACATAGAGGAGCACTGATTATTCAGCTGAGGTGGGGGCAGGCGTGGGGGGTGGCAGTATGTGGTAATCAGCAGGAGGTTTCCTTGCCCATGTTTGACCTGATGCCTCCCCAGGCTTCCCAATATTTAACTGGAGGTAATTTCTGCTCATCCAGCAGTGGATATCTGAGAAGCAGCCTGATATTTTAGAAACAGTGGAGGAATCGCGGGAGGGTTGGTGTGATAGAGCTGGGCGATGTCAGTGTACATATGGAAACTGATAATGTGTTTTCGGAATATATTGCAAGAGGCAACTTGTGGGTGAGAAATAGGAGGAGACCAAGGATTGATCCTTGGGGGACACCAGAGGTACTGGTGTGGGAGCATGAAGAGAAGCCACTGATGGCGATTCTCTGGCTCTGATTAGGAAGAAAAGAATGGAAGCAGGCAATTGCATTTCCACTGAGCTGGACGACAGTGAAGAGGTGTTGGAGGAGGATGGTGTGGTCAGCCATTTCAAAGACTGCATAAAGGTCAAGAAGGCTGAAGGGGTAAAGTTTGCCTTTGTCACAATCACACAAGATGCCATTTGTAAAGAGTCATATAGCTAGGACACGATGGGCCAAATGGCCTTCTGTGTATTGTAAGGGCGGAATCATCCCAGATTTGCACTAAGTGCAGAAGTGGGCAGGAACAAAAATGTTTTACCCGCCAGCTGCAATGATGGCATTTCATGTCGCATTGTCCGAATCCTGCCTCAATAATCATGCATTCCCAGGAAACACATTGTTTCGTTGGCGGGTGGCCTCCAATTCACCCGCCACGCCATCACCTCATCATATGCACGCACTCCTCTCAGTGCTTCCGACCTAGGACTGCTGCATGGAAGACATGGCCCCAAAAGGCAAGAAGATTACAGCCCCCAGATTCAGCGACGTGTCCTTGGAACGCATTTTGGATGCTGTGGAGACCCGCTGTTATGTCCTGTGCCCCTGCTCTGGCTGCAGAGGGGCAGCAACATCACTAATCTGGCTTGGGAGGCGGTGGCAGCGGTGGTCAGTGCCAATGCCTTGCAAAAATGAACAGCCATCCACTGTCAAAAGAGGATGAATGATGATCTCCATTCTGCCAGGGTAAGTCACCCTTCTTATCACTCTCAACTCTCACACTCACAAACCCATCACACATCCAAAAGGCCCTCACTCACTGCCAGTTCAAGGGATATCACTATTCACTCTCTCACACACACCTTCATTGTCCTCATTCTGTCCATGGCACCACTCACCACCCACACATGCCGGGCATACTTATCATCCGGCCTGGCAGGTATCCTGCTTACACTTTCTCCATCCGTATTCATATGGGACAAACTGTGGGACAAACACATAACAACAGGGAGGCTAGTGGAGGAATGCCTGAAATCAAGATAGTCACAGACTGAAAATAGCGTCATCCAGCTGGCCGGAGAAGATCTGGACTGTTCCTTTACTGACGGAGAAGTCGGTGCTGCTCAACCAAGTGAGGATCCAGCAGTGCAACATCCATCAGAAACCATCCTGTGAGTGATGTGTCCTGTTTCACAGGCCACTGCCACGCACTAATTATCTCCACTTACTTTTGAAGACACAGTTGGGAAACAGCCGAGGGGGTCCACTACCCAGGTCCTAGACTCAAGCCCCGAAGACACCTCAGAAGAATAATCTGATGAAACCCTCATTGGAGTCCCGTCACAGCACTCACCCCCACCCTCCACCAGCGCAGAGACACACATCTCGTTGGGACCAAGCTTCAGAATAGCCTCAGGGTCACAATTTAGTGAGCACATTGCACTGTCCGATCCACAGCAGGCAGACGCAGGTCAGACTTCCCTGGTTTCCGGCACTCGGAGGACTGTTGGAGACCAGAAATCTGCTGAGTCCGAGTCAGATGACAAACCTCTGGATTTGGTAATAACTCAGTTGCTGGAGCTGTACAGGCAAGCTCAAAAACATCAGGAAATGATGTCTGCTGCACTCCTCAGATTGCAAGGCATGATAGAGGAGTCCATCCACCTTAAGACTGAGGCGATAGCGCTGGCATGCCAACGCACTGAGGTCAACACTGGTAGGATGGCGGCTGCCATGGAGACCTTGATCCAGGACATCAGTCCTGCACTGCTTCGTGGGCTGAACTCCATTGTTGACGCCATAGTTGGCCTCCAACAGTGTCAACGCGAGAGGGGTGCAGGGCAGCTTGATCTCACTCCAGCTTCCCCTTTGCTTCAAGAAGTGAGGCAGGGGCCCTTGGGCAACCATACAGAAGAGGATCAGCAGATGCACATCCCGGTGACTCCGGGAGTGTCCAGCTCCTCCATCTCCTCCTTAGCTAGCTCCTTTTCCTGTTGCAGCGCCAGGTTGTGAAGGTGATGAAGATGCACAACACCCTCTGTGGGCTTTATTGCCAGACCGCCAGACCGGTCCAGGCTCTGGAATCTCATTTTCAGCATTCGGTGGTTTGCTCCACCAAAGTGCCAGTTGCAGCATGAGCCTCACTGTAACTTCTCTCTGCTGTAGTCTGAGGCCGCCACACGGGTGTCATCAGCCACGGGCTCTGTGGGTAGCCCTTATCCCTGAGGAGCCAACCCTGCAGCTTCTGTGGGCCCTGGAAGATGTCAGGGATCTGAGACCTACTGAGAATGTAGGAGTCATGGACACTCCCTGGGAACCATGCGCAAACCTGCAGAATGCGTTTGTGGTCATCGCACACCAGCTGAACATTCAGTGAGTGGAAGCCCTTGCAGTTGACGTAGTTGACTGTTTGATGCCACAGAGGTCTGAGCCAGGTGAGTGCAGTTGATGGCACCCTGCACCTGTGGAAAACCTGACACCTGGGCAAACCCCAGCGCTCTTGCATCCTGGCTTTCCTGTCTGCCTTTGTGAAGATGGTGTCCATGACCTCATGGATACATTTGCGCGTGGAGGCTTGCGATCTGCCTCAGAGGTCACCTGTGGAGCCCTGAAAGGAGCCACTGGCGTAAAAATTGAGTGCCGCAGTCACTTTCACGGCCACTGGCAGTGGATGCCCTCCATGTCCCCATGGCGACAAATCCTGCAGCAGGTGGCAGATGTGACCAACAAGTTCCCTCGACATGCACGGACTTCGGCGACACTGGTTCTCGATCATCTGCAGGAATAAGTGCCGTCTATAGACCCTGGGTCCAGCTACGTGCCGACCAGTGATGGCTCCCTGTGGCTCTTCAGCGGTGTGTGTGGGAGTCCCAGCAGCTCCTTCTTCCTGAGGGTGCTGCTCCTCCCTCTGCCCAGCTAGGTGCCTCCACCATTCTCTTCTCCTTCGTCTCTGCTCTCTGTAAGCCATGAGGCATACAGCTAGGTTACCAGGCTCCATACTCCTGATGTACTCTTCTTTCAGGATGAAAGAGAGAGACACGTGGATTAACTTCGGTATAATAAGAACCTTTCTTAGTTAAGTCTGAAGGCCCCTTAATGCAAACTAGAGAGTACTGGCCACCACTTGGATGGCCAGAGTTTAGTGTGCTGCATGGCTGCTCGAAACCCCACTCCACCTGATCGATCGGCTTGCAGGGCTTTGCCCACTGGACTGCATGCTGTGCTCTCAGCTCAGGTATTCTCCTAACTCGTAATGCAAAGCCACACTGTTAGCTTGAACCATAGGGCAGACTGGTCCAAAACTGAATTATGACATTGCAAGGGGCTGTGAGCACCTCCACCAGTGACTGTTCCACGAGCAGCTTTAGTAAGGAGATTATACACCGTGCCCAGTCATCCAGCTGTTCTGCGGTCCACTAAACCGCTCATTAGTTTGTAGTCTGTCCCTGAGGTGTGAAAAGCTCTCAAGCATTTGGTAGCACTTTCAGGCCTCTGCGCTGCTTGAATGGGCAGATAAACTAGAGACCTGAGCTAAGCATGTCATATGGCTGTGTCTGAACTGTCTCAGCTGCGGAGGAATGGTCGCTTTATACAAGGGCTCTCTAATGTGTGACTGCTTCCCTCCACACGCCCCACACATGGTTGTGCACTACCTTCAACTGTAGTGCAGTCCTTGACCCCCACCAACTCACCTCAACTGCAGTGCAGCCCTTGCCCCCCCCCACCCCGCTCACCTTGCTTCAACCCACAGGGCAGCCCTTGCCCCAGCACCATACTGTCAGCTAGCTGAGAAAATGTAACTTGCCTGTGTCCTTGCCTGAATGTGCGGCACCTCAACCTTGAGGTCTAACAGGCGACCCTCGTGAGCACTGCGCAATGTTACTGTGCACTCACCTCTGAGTTCCCCTCGAAGTGCAGCTTACCAGGCGCATGCCTTATAAATGCTGTTGTGAAACATGTTGGCGTGCCAACAAGCTCGGGTGATCCAGCATGGGGGGATGATTCCGGTGACCTGGGCTTATAATGATATGTAGATGTATTACAATGAAGTTCCCGATGTCCAGCGATGGGAAACACAGCCCGCCATTGACGGGCAGAGCGGACAATTGCAAACTGATTTCACGACATTGTGAAACTGATTTTTGACCTTCCCACTATATTGTCCGCTCATGCCTGCCATAACGCCCGATGGCAGCAGGCAGGGAAAATTCCGCCCTCAGATTCTATGCTTCTATCCAATGGATCGAATCAATCTATGTAAATATAGGAGCCTTTGTCTTTCTTGCACGATTTACTTTAAGCTAACAAGGCATTTGAATTGTGAGAGTGAGGGGAGTGTGGAGGCTTCAAGTCAGACGCAGGCTTAGTAATACGAGTGAACATTAATGCTTTTTAAGTGTTGTGGGCTGTAATTATAGGGACTGTGAACTCATTTCGGTGGCTGCAATTGTTTAGCAACCCCCAGGCTATTAAATGGGGTGAGCAATGAATTAAGTTTGAATCTCAACAAGTGAGCCTTCACTGCTCTGCTGGTTATCATTTCAATGGAGCTAGTTTGTGGTGTGGCCCCTTTAAGAAGAGATGGATGTTGCACCTGTTTGACTGGTCTAACTTGTTTACCAGTTGTGTGCACCTGATGAGGAAAGAGTACATGAACCTGACGATGATTGTGTAACCAATAAGAACTCACTTGCCAGCAAGTTTCTATTTCTCACGCTTGAAGGAACCAAGCAGAGGTTTCCCCGCGTTGAAATGACAAGAAGGTAGGTCTGAGAAAAGCGTTCACAGTTTAAATCTGCCCTTGTTCTTAGAGGATGTGGAAGGGGGACAGATGGGGGTGATTATTAATGCAGGAGCAAAGGGGAAAAGACAAAAAAAAGGAATTTTTCAACTGTTTTGTTGAGGGACTGAGAATAAGCAAATGACTGCAAGGAAATTTTTGCATAGAAGATATTTATAGCTTAACCAATCTATGTTCAGAACCATACTATATACTTCCTCTCCTAAAAAATAGCATGCAGGTGGAGTTCGGCTGAGTTTTCACACAATCACAATGCAGATATTTGCTCTCCTGAGCAAAGTATATTTCTTCTCTGCTTCTGAACCTTATGGTGAACTTCACACACACTGTTTCTTTTTCTGCCTGCACCTGATTCTACACCATCTGGATCTATATTCCGACATTACCTCCATTAGTGAGTCCTTGGATACGCTACTCTTCAAATAGTTTCTGGATTTTACCCAGCTGCTACATCGGGACAACAGTTTGTCAAAGCTCCATACTGACTCCACATCATTTACTTCAACTTGATCCCACCACTGGACCTCTGCCTTTAACTTTGGATTTCTTTTTCTTCCTATTTTCTCCTCTCTACTTTCCATTTAATATTTTATATAACATTTGTATTCTAAGTACCCTGTATTAGCCAGGCCTTTGAACTTGATTTTACCTTGTGCCCATTCATGTGTACATTTTGGGCACTGCTCTGGGCCTGAGCCCATTGCTTCCACTCCCACTTTCCCCCCCCATTTTACTTCCTTTCCCTTTACCTCTCCTGGATATCCCCCCACCCCTCCTGTCATCATACCTCTTTTCACCTCTTCCCTCTCAGGCAATCTGCCCTCCGAAATCCCTATCCCAACCTTTCAGTATTCCTTCACCTTCCTACTCTCCTGCCACCGTCCCAGGCTTGACTCGCTCTTGGGTAAGCCTCCAGCTTCCCTCTGTGTTTTTATTAGCATCCTCCATCGCTGCATCCTTATGAGCAGCAGCCCCAACTGCTCATCCTACCCCCAGCTGACCTTCCCACCCAGTATGCTGGATGGGAGCTGATCTTCCCACCCAGTATGCTGGATGGGAGCTGATCTTGCCAATCTCCTCCCCATCCAACTCGCCTTTCCCAGTTATGAACCTCTAGAGTCTGCCAGTGGCAGAGCTCGCACTGGCCCTTCTCCACATCTCCCTCCATGTTCACTTGTGAACAAGGCCCTTGCATCCATGAGCTCCTTGTGATGATTGAATTGGCATCATGGCCTTAATGGAAATCTTGCTGAGGGGCGGCCTAAATGATGACACACCTCCTGCTATACATTCTACCATTTGGCCTGTCAAGACAATCATGGTGCTGGCATGGCTCTTATCACCAAATTGCATTTTGATCTGTCCCCTATTTTCCCTCTTTGAGCATCATGTCTTTTGTCATTCCTCTCATGCCTCATTTAAAATCCTCATTCCTCCTTGTTCTCTACCCTGGTTCCATAAAAATGTTCTACATCGTGATATCTTCAGTGCTTTCCTTCCGCCGTCTCTGTGCTGGGTCATTTCTCATCTTTGATGATTTAAATCTTCATCTCAACTCTTCATTCTCTCAGTTCACTGACCTCTTAACTGCCTTTAATTTCTCCTTCCATATAAACTTCTCAACCACCACCCTATTCTCACACTCACGCCATTGACCCTGCCGTCTCACACAGCCTCTCTACTTCCATTGTGTTAATTACAGATTAGTTAATCTCTGATCACTTCTTTGTAACACTGTCCATCCACATTCCCCAATCCTACTTTCCTTTTGGGCTGATTTGCATCAAGGATAAAGTTAGGAACAGGAGTAGACCATACAGCCTGTCGACCCTGTTTCATCCTTCAATAACATCATGGCTGTTCATCCATCTCAATGCCCCTTTCCCGCACTATCCCTATATCCCTTGATGTTATTAGTGTCCAGAAATCTACTGACTTCTGTTTTGAACATGCTTCAATGATTGATCTTCCACAGCCCTCTGGGATAGAGAATTCCAAAGATTCACTATCCTCTGAGTGAAGAAATTCCTCTTTGTTTCAGTCTTAAATGGCCTATCCCTTACTCTGAGACTGTGTCCCCTGGTTCTAGACTCACCAGCCAGGGAAACATCCCATCCACATCTATCCTGTCACACCCTGTAAGAATTTTGTAAGTTTCAAGGAGATCACCTCTCACTCTTTGAAACTCTAGAGAAAACAGGCCCAGTTTCCTCAATCTCTCATCATAAGACAACCCTGCCATCCCAGAAATTAATCTGGTGAACCTCCATTGCACTCCCTCTATGGCAACTATATCCTTCCTCAGAGAAGGAGACCAAAACTGTACACAATACTCCAGGTGTGGTCTCACTAAGACTCTATACAACTCAAGACATCTTTACTTCTGTATTCAAATCCCGTTGTGATGAAGGCCAACATACCATTTGTCTTCCTAATTACTTGCTACACCTGCATGCTAACTTTTAGTGACTCATGAACAAGGGTACCCTTTGGACACACGTACTTCCTAACTTCTCACCATTTAAGAAATACTCTGCCTTTCTGTTTTTTCACACTTATTCACATTATATTCCACCTGATATGTTCTTTCCCATTCATTTAGCCTGTCCAAGTCCCCTTGAAGCCTCCGTGCACTCTCCTCAGGATTTTCTCAACAAGACTAAGAGATGTGAAATAGATTAATGGGACTTTCAATGCCTGAGTTTGACAGATTTATGATAAGATTAAACAGGCTATTCTTTTCACAGGGAATGTCGAATGTTTTGGTTCTTGTTTAGTTCCTGATTCCAGACTAGAGTTAATTTATGGGAGACAACTCCTCCAAGGAGCCGTGAGCCACTTCTCCTGCAAAAGCTGGCCTGATTCCATAAAAGTAGCAAGGGATCTGAAATTCCCGCCCCCACACTGGAGCCGGCAATGTTGGGAATGCTACATGTGGGTTCAGTACCTGTAGCCTTATCTGACACTTGCTCTCTCTCACCATTCCCACTGATATGGCCCACATCATGACCAGCCAATGTAACATCAGTGGTAGGAAAAAAATAATTGAATCATTACTACAAGAGAGAATGTGAGAACATCAAGAAATGAGAAATCCTGAATAGGCAGCAAAAATTTCAAACAGGAAAATCTTGTTTGACCAATGTTATTGATTTTTTTTGAGGGAGTAACAGAGAGAGTAGACAATAGTAATGCAGTAGATTTTCAAAAGGCCTTCAATAAGACTTCCCATAATAGACTAGTGAATAGAATGTGGAGTCTGGAGACAAGTCACAGAATGGATTGCTAGCTGGCTTCAAGACAGAAAGAAAGGATTGGGAGTAAAGGGTAGTTATTCAGAATGGCAGAAAGTGACAAATGGTGTTCCACCAGGATCAGAGCTGGAACCACTGCTGGTCACAAATTACATTAACCATTTGGACTTTGCAATCAGAAACTGAATTTCCAAATTTGTGGATGACATGAAGTTGTGGTGGGGACATGGTCAATTCTAAGGAGGATTGCAGCAAATTACAGGAGGATATTTTTGCAGAACAGACAATTGTTGGCAAAAGAAGATTAACACCAGGTAGTACATTTTGGCAGGAAGAATAGGGAGGACACTTATTGCTTAAAAGATACAATTCTAAGTTGGGCAAAGGAACAAAGAGACCTTGGAGTACAAATACATCAATCACTTAAAGTTGCACCACAGGTTAGCAAGGCCATTAAAAAGCAAACCAAACAGAGGCTTTATTTTTAGAATGATAGAATTGATAAAAGGAAAGTTATGTTGAATCTGTATCAAACCTTAGGTCACACTAGAGTACTGCATGCAGTGCTGGTCACCATATTACAAAAAAGATATAGAGGTACTGGAGAGGATGCAGTGATGATTTACAAGGATGATACCAGAAATGCTTAGGTATACATATCAGGAAAGGATCAACAGGTTGGGTCTCCCATCTCTTGAAAAAAAAAGATTCAATAAAGATCTTCAAAACTATGAAAGCTTTTGATAGAGTGATTACAGGAAGAATGTTTCTTCTTGTACGGTAGAGCATAACAAGAGGCTATCAATATAAGATAGTCACCAAGAAATCCAATAGGGAATTCAGAAGAAACTTCTTTACCCAAAGAATGGTGAAAAAGTGGAACTTTCTTTCAGAGGGGATGGTTGAAGCAATTAAATAGATACCTATAGATGTTTTTAAGGAGAAACTAGACAAGCATATGAGGGAGAAGGGAACAGAGGGTTACAATGGTTGATTTAGATGAGGAAAGAAGCCTTGAGTGGAGCATAAACACCAGCAAGAACTGGTTAGGCCGAATAGCCTGTTACAGTGCCGTATATCCTATGTAATCCCATATAAAAACATTCCTGCTCCTGGAATTGGCAAGGATGCAGACTTGAACAGATAAGGTGGACAATTGGTTTGGCTATTCATCAGATCTGACTGGACCTCCTAAAGAGCTATCAATCCTGCCCTTGTCTGCTAAAACTGCTCACTATTCCAGGATGATCCTGGAATGCAAAGATAATCCCCGCCTTCTTTTCTCTACTTCCAGCTTCTTAAATAACTCCTTTTTCATGATAAGTGAGGAGTTCGTGAACTTCTTTGTCACTAAGATCGAGACCATCTGATCAGCTGCCTCTGCCACTTCTCTCTATTCCCCTAGCCACTTTGTGTTATAATGATAAAGGCACCAATCGCTCATTGGCGATTGGGCAAACATGTTGTAGGTTCATTTATTAAGACTAGGCACATGATAACAGTTACACATAGGTATAAAGCTTGAAGACATTAGAGCTGTGTGTGTGCTCTGCTCAAAGCAGAAGTGAAAGGAAGACTGGATCACATGACACATTTCCCTTCCAGTGATATCATGCTGCTACCCTTTAAAGGCATATTACAACAGCTACCAGGCCAAACCTCCTCTAATGCTTCTCCTTGTTTAGCCCTGAACTTGCATCTTTCTCTAGTTTCTCTACTATCTCCCTTTATGCCTTCTCTGAGCTTATCTTGTCCATGAAACCTTTCTCCTGCTCCCTCAATCCTATACCTACTAAACTGCTGACCACCCACCTTTCCTTCCTGGTTCCCATGTTAGCAGATCTTATTAACAGTTCTCTCTCCTCAGGCACTGTACTGTTTTCCTTCAAATCTCCCATCAGCACCTGTCTCCTCAAAAACTGAAACATTGACTCCTCCATCCTTGCAAGCTAGCACCCCATCTTTAACCTCCCTTTCTTCTCCAAAGTCCTTGAACCTGTTGTAGCCCCTCTAATCCATGCCCATTGCTTTACGTTTGAATTTCTCCAGTCAGGTATCCACCCCGCCACAGTACCAAAGCAGCTCTTAACAAAGCAACAAATGGCATCCCATGTGAATATGACAAAGGTTCTTTGACCTGACCGCAGCCTTTGACACAGTTGATCACACCATTCTCCCTCAATACCTTTCCACCATCATAAAGCCGTGCAAGGCTCCAATCACCTACTTCCATTCTTATCCATCCATTCATAGCCAGAGGTGCACCTGAATAGCATCTTTTCTCACTGCCACACTGTTACCTCTGGAGTTTCTGAAGAATCTATCCTCGGCTCTCTCCTGGTTCTAATCTACATTCCGCCCCTTAGTGACATATTTTTAAAAAATGTTTTCATGGGATGTGAGCATCACTGACAAGGCCAGCATTTATTGCCCAGCCCAGATCGCCATGTGAGGAATTCAGCAATGGTGATGCTGTTGAATATCAAGGGGATGTGGTTAGACTCTACTGATGGAGATGATCATTGCCTGACTCTTATGTGACCTGAATGTTGCTTGCCATTTATCAGCCCAAGTCTGAATATTATCCACATCTTGATGCATGCAGACATGGTCTCATTCATTGTTTTAGGAGTTGTGAATGGAACTGAACATAGTACAATCATCAGCGAATATCCCAAACTCTGGCCTTCTGATGGAGGGAAGGTCACTGTTGAAGCAGATGAAAATTGTCCAAAAACACAGCATCAGTTGCATAATTAGGTTGATGACACCCATTACCTCTCTCACTCCACTACTGTATATAGTTTGTCAGATTGCTTGTTTGATATTCAGTGTGGATAAGCAGAAATTTCCTTCAACTAAATATTGGAAAGACAACCATTGTCTTTGGTCTCTGCTGCAAACTCTGTCCTCTAGCCACTGGCTGATTCCACCGCCCCCCAGCCTCTCCACCCCCGGCAACTATCTGAGGCTGAATCAGAATGTTTGTAATCTTGGTGCCATATTTGACCCTGAAATGAGCTTCTGACCACATATGCACACTATCAATGAGACGGCCTGTTTCCACCTCTGTCATATCATCTTGCTCCACCTTAGGATCAGCTCATTTGCCTCTGAAACCCTCATCTTTGTTACCACTGCGCTTGACTATTCCAATGCACTCTTGGCTGGACTCCCATGTTCTACATCTGTAAACTTGAGATCCTCCAAAACTCTGCTGCTCATGTCCTCACTCACAGCAAGTCCCGTTGCCCTATCATCCCTGTGCTTGCTGACCTACTTTGACTTCCGGTTAAGCCATGTTTGTAGTTTAAAATTCTCATTCTTGCTTTCAAATCCCTCCATGGCCTTGCCCCTCTCTACAATCTCCTACAGCCCTCCGAGATATCCGTGCTCCTCTAATTCCGGCCTTCTGAGCATCCCTAATTTTAAACAATCTAACCATTGGCGGCTGTGTTTTCAGTTGCTGAGGCCCTACGTTCTGGAATTCCCTCCCGACACCTCTCCGTTCCTCGATCTCACTTTCCTCTTTTAAGGCACTCCTTAAAAGCTACGTCTTTGACCAAGCTTTTGGTCATCTGCCTTAATATCTCCTTATGTGGTTTGGTGTGATATTTTGTTTTATAATGCACCTATGAAGCGCCTTGGGATGTTTTATTACGTTAAAGGTGCTATATAAATGTAAGTTGTTGTTGCTGCCTACATCAGAAATGGCCACCGTGTCTGTCTATGCAATAATGGTTAGTGCTCTTCAAAGTAATTAGTTTTCAAAGTGCAATTGAGATATTTGAGAAATGTAATGAGACACCTCATAAATGCAAGTCTTTCTTATCTGATTGGAAAATGACCAATAGTGTTGAGTGTGGCAAGAAAGACTTGGCGTACTTTATTGGCGAGCTGAATGAGCTGTCAGTCTTATAGGTTGGGAGCAAACTTACAGTCATGATACAGCAGTCTCTGCATGTGTATAGTAGTTTGTTCTTTCAGTACTTTTGGCTCATACAGACGTGAAATTAATGGTCAGGAAAGGATCTATTGAGCCTGCCCTACAGGTCAGAGCACCATGGCTAGAAACTTCCCCCTCCTACCATTTCAACCATGAAATCCCCTGGCAGAGGAAAATTCCCCTCTAACCCCCTTAGGTATTGGAAACTAATGAGGAGACCAAACACTTTGATAGGCACTGAATTGCCTTAACCTACAGGGCTATGGACCAAGAGCTGGAAGGTGTGATTAATCTGGCTAGCTCTTTTTGGCGGATACAAAGACAATGGACCAAATCTTTCTGTGAATCTGTGTGTTCCTACCACCCTGGACTTGATTAATGTTCTAGGTGATGTCCGTCCCCCAGCCAGAAATGGGTCCACCTCTTGAATGAGTGCTGGAAATCTGAAATAAAAAACAGAAAGTACATGGCAGATCAGTCAGCAACTGAACAAGGGAAGGACAGGTTAAACAATTTATTAGGGCCAGCATTTTGAGGGGTGAGGGACTAAGTGACCAAAAGGAAGGGGCAGGGGAGAGAAAGCATCACATCAGGGGTAACAAGCGATGTGATGACTACTCTTAGCAAGGGGCAGGTGATGGTTTAAAGAAATTAAGTATTGCAAGGTAAGAAAGTGATGGAACACAAAAACATAAAAAATAGGAGCAGAAGTAGGCCATTCAGCCCTGCAAGCCTGCTCCACCATTCAAAGAGATCATGGCTGACCTACTTCAACACCATTTTCCTGTACTATCCCTGTATCCCTCGATGTTCTTAATATGTAGAAATCTATCAATCTCTGTTTTGAGCATACACAATGAGTGAGCTTCCACAGCCCTCTGGGGTAGAGAATTCCAAAGATTCACCACCCTCTGAGTGAAGAAATTCCTCCTCAGCTCAGCCCAAATGGCCGACCGCTTATCCTGAGACTGTGTCCCCTGTTTCTAGAGAAGGGGCTACCTACTGTGTATGGGTCATAGAACCATAGAAAAGTTACAGCGTAGAAGGAGGCCATTCAGCCCATCTTGTCCACGCCAGCCCGAGGACGCCCAAGTGCCCTTTCTAATCCCACCTTCCTGCTCCCAGCCCTGAAGACTTTTATATCATGGGTTTGGAACAGTGACATCAAACATATCTTTGCATATGACATGGCAACAACAACATGCATTTACATAGTGCCTTTAATGTAGTAAAATGTCCCAAGGCACTCCCATGTTTATTGTGTTCTCCTGTCGAAGACTGATTTGGGAAGCAGAGACTGGGTCTGAAATTTTCCTTTTTATTTTGTGGAGAAGCTTCTGGTAGGGCAGAGCTTCCAGTTGCCAAATACTGCTTGATGTGCTTCTGTGAAGAACCTTGATGTTTACCTAACTTAAAGGTGCTTTATAAATGCAAGTTTTGTTGCTGTACCCATAACCCACTTCCTTGAGTCAGTATTTCATCCTACGCACAGAGGAGACATACGGTGGGATTTCTGTTGCCAACAGGGAGCTTGTGAGTGCAAAGAGAATGTTGACAATGTTGTAACAGCAGAAGGAACCAAAAATGTAAACATGGCAGAAGTTTCCAGAAGATTGGAATTGGTATTTGACTAAAAGTCAAAGCCGAGACTGGAATTTTCAATACAGGAGGCCAGAGTGGAGTGCGAGGAGTCTGCTACATGACCTTGTCTGGCCGCCCAAGGAGACTTGAACGGACAAGGTTAACAATTGATTTTGCCATTATCACTGCTTACCATGCCCTATTGACATCTTCATTATGGGCATGTTAATATAATGGTTGTTATTAACTATGAGTTCAAATCCCACTTTGAGAGTTTGAATTCAGTTTTGAAAATCTGGAAATAAAAAGCTAGCATCAGTGAATGTGACCATGAAGCTGCGGGTTGTTATAAGAACCCAACTGATTCACTTCTGTCCTTTAGGCCAGAAAACCTTCTCTGCTTCCATGGTTTGATCTGGCTGGGATTCTAGTCACACACTATTGTTGTTGATCCTTAAACAGGCCTGTAAAGTAGGCTACCAAGTCACTCAGTTAGGACGAGAAGGAATAGGCAATAAATATCTGCATTGCTGGTGACACTCACATCCCAAGATAACTTCTTCTTGAAAAACTGGCTGCTCTGTGAGCAACGGCTGAAAGGATGAAAATGCACCAGAGATTGTGATCTGTGTGGTTTTACTGCTGCACTAAATGTGTGCATTAACACCAACAATACTCAAAAAGATCAACAAAGCAGTCCGCATTATTGGACTTAATCGCTTTGAGATATCCAGTGGTTGTGAAAGGCACTTTATAAAAGCAAGTCTTTCTTTACCTGCAACACACACGGAGTGCACTCAAGAAGGCTTTTTAAGGGCAACTAGAGATGAGTGATAAATACCTGTCTTTTACTAAACTTAAAATTGAATTTTTAAAAAATTCCACTTAATGCACAAAGCCCCTTGAAACTGCAAGTTGAATAATTGACTGCAAGTTGCTCTGCATTTTAAGTTGGCATATCACAGTCACTGTGGGGTTAAAGGGAAGGAATCCAATAGCTATGCAAGGTGTTGTACAAGTACGATTTATCAGTTCCTCCTTGCAGTTTCTATTCCAAAGACTTTAAGTCTTTTACTTCCTCAAAAGTGTTGCAATTACGATAAATTATTTACCACAAGAACTTGTTTAAAAAAATCAGAGGTCTATAGCTTTCAAGTTGATGAGTGAAGTGCAAAACATGGAAGTATGCAAGGGGTAGAAGTGCGTCTCCTCCCTGGCCCCACAAGTATGTCACTGACTGTTGCGATTGTAGCTATTAACATTATGTTTCTATAGAAACACTTAAAGAGGAATGAACCATGCAGTTTGTTTAGGGTGCTATATACAATATGTAGTTAATTAGTTTTTGTAGGCAATGGACAATTATTGTAACATAAATCGTATTTTGATTAAGTTCTCTCCAGTGTCCTGGCCAACACCTATCCCTCCAACTCATTCAAACAGATTATCATGACAATGATGTTTGTGGGACCTTGCTGTGCACAAATTGCCCGTTGTGTTACCTATATTACAAGTGACCAATGGAGGCCCTTTATCTGAAACTTTAGCCGCTACTGATTGCAGAATGCACTGTGCATGCTATGGTCAACATTCTCAGGAGCTTGAGTGAAACCAGTCATCCTCTTAAAGAGTGCACTGGAGGCTGGTCTCCTGATCTGAAGTATTTAGATCATTTAGGTCTTATGCTGGAATACCTGAGGGTGATGGCAGGAGAAACTTCTACAGGATGCTTGATTGTCTGCCTTTTATATGATATATGTATATAAAACACATGTGGTCAAGTTAGTATCTTACTTACAATAGTACTTCATTAATACAGGATTTTTATTTATTCTTTCACCAAGAACTTTAACAGAATCAAAACGTCTCACACTGTCCTTGTGTAAGAATGGGCCTTGGAATATAAATACAAATTTTATCAAGAGTCTGGTCTTCTGACTTGCTTGTAGTCATAGAATATGAAAGTCTAATTTGGGAACTGTTTTCTCTTGAGTTGAAATGTTAGGTTTACATTTGAGGGGCTCAATATTATTTAAGGAATAAACATTCTGTTTCCTGGAAACCGGCCTGTTATCATTTCACCATCATTGAAGAAAACAGCTTCCTAACTACCAATCCTGTTCCATGACAACGTCCTCCTTTAGGTTTCAAGTTTCATAGCAACATTATAGTTGACCTTTCCTAGAGTCTAAGTTTATGCAGTGGCATGCCTATTGGAGTTACACTGCGTAGAAACTCTGGAATGTACAGACTGTAATCATCTTCAACTACAAATCAACAATGATGTATTCTTTTAATGCACCTGAAAAAAGTTTTTTGAAAATCTTTTCATTCAAATCTAGTCAATCTTCATTCTTGGCAGAAAGAACAGCTTTTGAAAAATAAGTTATATCAAATAATTGTCCCCTCCATTTTGCCACACTTAACTAATTCCATCATCATATCCATCCCTCCCATCAATTACATCCCATCCCTCAGAAACAATCTCCCCAGCAAGGATAACTCTGTTGTTGGGTTATCTTTTGCTATTTTACCCTCCACCAACCCTGCCACTGATGCTGCCGGCACTGAACTTTGGCAGCTGCATGTGTATCCCATGCTCCAGTCCTCCACACACCCCATGTGCCTCTGTGTATGGCAGGCATTGTCCGTAAATAGGGATGCCCCTTAAACTGACCAATCAAAACACTTTGGTCACACACAAACTATCATTATTATAGATATACATATTACAAGGGCTCTTATCTTTATTTCTGTTTAAGTGAGGAAAAAACTTCCTGCACTTAGTGCTTGACACTGCCCTTCTGAATTTGGTTGGAGGTTCCTGGGGGAGTCAGTATATACAGGGGTCCCTGGGAGAATGTCAATATATTTCTGGGAACCAAAGAGTGTTAATATTTGAAAAACACTGTAATAACATTTGGGCTTATGGGTTAAACTAGCAGAGATCTGCAAAACAATTGTGGTGAAATTAGTATCTCTACTGCAATGTCCTTGCCTTGCCATCTGTCTCATGCCATACCAAGTTAACACGTTTGCTGGAACAAGGTCTTTCAAAGTGTTTTTGGAAAGTAGAAGTGAGGCTGAAAATTTGCCATGATTGTATTGAATGGTGGAACAGGCTCATGCTGTTCTTGCTCCTATTCCTCATGTTCTTTATATCTATACCATTTTATTCATTCCTCTCCTTTCATCCCATCTCTTCACCCCTTCTTCCTTTGCCATCATCTCCCATTCCATACCTCGCACACATTCGCATGAGAAGCAAAGCATTTGCACTTGAAATTAGTACAGTATCTTTATTCTTTAAATCCCATCCCATGCAATTCCATCCTTCTCGTGCTAACTGATTGTGCAACAGAGATTGGTATGGCATGAGATGGATGACAAGGCAAGGACATTGCAGTAGAGATACCAATTTCACCACAATTGTTTTGCAGATCTCTGCTAGTTTAACCCATAAACCCAAATGTTATTACAGTGCTTTTCAAATATTAGGTTCCCTGTGTAAATATATTGACATTCTCCCAGGGACCCCTGTAAATACTGACACTCTCACCCAGGAACCTCCATCCAAATTCAAAGGGCATCCCTCTCATATCGTCCCCATCCCCCAATCTATGCCAGCCATTTCCCCCCGCAAATCCCTCCAGCTGTTTAACTTTGGACTTCTCTCATTTTCTGCTGTTCTTTACCTTTAACTTCCCCCTACCCTACCCTGCTTTTGCCGCCAGCAACCATTCTGCATGTGGACAGACACTGCATTGAGCTATGCTTCTCACACTTTCTGATCTCTCGGCCTATATCTGCCAGAAGAGGTTGGAATGTCTCCCATCTGTGGAGGGAAGGCAAGGAGCCAGGGAGGGTGGAAAGTCCAATGGGAGAGTCACATCAGGCAGGCTCTGGCCTTTCCTACCGGGGCTTTGGTAGTGGTTGGCAAGTCATGTTTGAGACTTGCCCAGCCTTTTAGGTGCAGACTGTTCAGCCAGCCAGTAAATGAGATAACAAAATGATTTAAAACAAAATAAAAATGCAACAATGGGCCTGCTTCACGATATCTGAATTTAACAGTTTTCTGTAACCTCCGAATTAATACAACACGTGACTCGAGCACTCCAGTTGTCCATACAGCCCATGTGTGATCCAAGCTTTGTCCCTCAAATCAACCCACTGACCAATCAAATAAGTACAGCAGACAAAAGCTGCAGATTATTAATATAGATGCTTGGAAAAAGCTTAAGAACAAAATAGCATAAAATTATATTTGTTGTGTATAGCAATCTCTCCCTACTCTTTTCCTTTTAGGTCTTTCTTTTATTGGGAATGTTGAACTGCTGAGCGTTCATTATTACTTGAACAGAACCTGTGATTCAGTTCCTAAGAAGCAAAATGACATCCAGGAAATCAACAATGATCCATTATATTCACCTGGAGGAACGCTGCACACTCTCACTTCCAAAAGGTACGGGTACAACAGATATAAATTCTTTCAATGGGAGAGCTGTTCCAGAGTGCTGAGAGGTCGTTCAGCCTTTTGAAACTTATCTTAGCCCAGCACTAGGCTTGGCCAACCCAGCACAAGACTATTTTTGCTTTCTTCTCTTCCTTTATACAGTCCTGTTTCTCCCTTTCTATCTCTTTTTAAATTCATTCATGGGAAGTGGGCATCACTGGCTAGGCCAGCATTTATTGCCCATCTCTAGTTTCACTTTAGAAGGTGGTGGTGAGCTGCCTTCTTCAACCATTGCATTCCATGTGGTGTAGGTACAGCCACAGTACTGTTTGGGAGGGAGTTCCAGGATTTCAACCCAGCGACAGTGAAGGAGTGGTCATATATTTTTAAGTCAGAATGGTGAATGGCTTGAAGGGGAAGTTCCAGGTGGTGGTGTTCCCATATGCCTGCTGCCCTTGCCCTTCTAGATGGTGATGTTCATGGGTTTGGAAGGTGCTGTCTCAGGGGCCTTGATGAGTTGCTGCAGTGCATCTTGTAGATGGTACGCACTGCTGCCACTGTGTATTGGTGGTGGAGGGAGTGAGTGTTTGTGGATTGGGTGCCAATCAAGGGAGCTGCTTTGTCCTGGATGGTGCTGGGCTTCTTGAGTGTTGTGGGAGCTGCACTCATCTAAATAAGTGGAGAGTATTCCTTCACACTCCTGACTTGTGCCCTATAGATGGTGGACAGGCCTGGGAAGACAGGAAGTGAATTACCCGCCGCAAGTTTCCTGGCCTCTGACCTGCTCTTGTAGCCACAGTATTTATATGGTTAGTTCAGTTCAGTTTCTGGTCAATGGTAACCCCCCAAGATGTTGATAGTAGGGGATTCAGCGAAGGTGATGCCATTGAAAGTCAAGGGGTGATAGTTAGATTCTCTCTTGTTGGAGATGATCATTGCCTGGTACTTCTGAGGCACGAAGGTTACTTGCCATTTGTCAGCCCAAGCCTGGATATTATCCAGGTCTTGCTGCATTTGCACATGGACGGCTTCAGTATCTGAGGAGTCGAGAATGGTGCTGAACATTGTGCAATCATCAGCGAACATCCCCACTTCTGACCTTATGATGGAAGGAAGGTCATTGATGAAGCAGCTGAAGATGGTTGGGCCTAGGACACTGCCTGCAATGATGACATGGAACTGAGTTGATTGACCTCCAACAATCACAACTATCTTCCTTTGTGCTAGGTATGACTCCTACCAGCAGAGAGTTTTCACCTTGATTCCCATTGACCCCAATTTTGCTAGGGCCCCTTGATGCCACATTTGGTTAAACGCTGCCTTGATGTCAAGGGCAGACACTCTCACCTCACCTCTGGAGTTCAGTTCTTTTGTCCATGTTTGAACCAAGGCTGTAATGAGGCCAGGAGCTGAGTGACCCTGGCGGAACCCAAACTGTGCATCAGTGAGCAGCTTATTGCAAAGAAGTGCCACTTGATAGCACTGTTGATGTTCCCATCCATCACTTTACTGATGACTAAGAGTAGACTGATAGGGCGGCAATTGGCCAGGTTGGATTTGTCCTGCTTACAGGACATACCTGGGCAATTTTCCACATTTCTGGGTAGATACCAGTGTTGTAGCTGTACTGGAACAGCTTGGCTAGGGGTGCAGCAAGTTCCGGAGCACAAGTCTTCAGCACTATTGCCGGAACATTATCAGGGCCCATAGCCTTTGCAGTATCCAGTGCCTTCAGCCATTTCTTGATATCACATGAAGTGAATCAAATTGGCTGAAGACTGGTATTTGTGATGCTGTGGTCTCTGGAGGCGGCCGAGATGGATCATCCACTTGACACTTCTGGCTGAAGATTGTTGCACTGATGTGCTGGGCTTCCCCATCATTGAGGATGGGGATATTTGTGGAACCTGCTCCTCCACTAAGTTGTTTAATTGTCCACCACCATTCATGACTGGATGTGGCAAGACTGCAGATCTTAGACCTGATATCTTGGTTGTGAGATCGCTTAGCTCTGTCTATTGCTTAGTGCTTATGCTGTTTAGCATGCAAGTAGTCCTGTGTTGTAGCTTCACCAGGTTGACACCTCATTTTTGGGTATGCCTGGTGCTGCTCCTGACATGCTCTCCTGCACTCTCCATTGAATCAGGGTTGATCCCCTGGCTTGGTGATAATGGTAGAGTTGAGGATATGCCAGGCCATGAGGTAACAGGTTGTGGTTGTATATAATTCTGCTGCAGCTGATGGCCCACAGCGCCTCATGGATGCCCAGTCTTGAGTTGCTAGATCTGTTTGAAATCTATCCCATTTAGCACGGTGGTGGTACCACACAACACAATGGAGCGTATCCTCAATGTGAAGACGGGACTTCATCTCCACAAAGACTGTACGATGGTCACTCCTACCAATACTGCCATGGACAGATGCATCTGCAGCAGGCAGGTTGGTGAGGATGAGGTCAAGTATGTTTTTCCCTCTTGGTTCCCTCACCACCTGCCTTATGTCCTTTAGGACTTGTCCAGCTTGGTCTGTGGTGGTGCTACGGAGCCACTCTTGGTGATGGACATCAAAGTGCCCTGCCCAGAGTACATTCTGTGCCCTTGCCACCCTCAGTGCTTCCTCCAAGTGGTGTTCAACATGGAGGAGCACTGATTCATCAGCTGAGTGGGGGGGCGGTAGGTGGTAAACAGCTAGAGGTTTCCTTGCCCAAGTTTGACCTGATGCCATGAGACTTCATGCAGTCTGGAGTCGAGAGCCTGTGGTTTGCCCTTTGGGACCTTGTCCAAGTGACTGAAGCAGCAGATGGCGTACGTGGGGAAGTCTGAGGTTATTCATTTTGGTCATAAGAATGGAAGAGCAGAATATTTATTAAATAGTGTGAAGCTTGCAAATGTTGATGGCACCAGGGATAACATCCCTGCTTTTCTTCAGAATAAAGTCACCAGATCTTTTCCATCCACCCGAGCACGCAGACGGGGTCTCGGTTTAATTTTTGTAAGTTCGTATTAACGTCACCCCCAAATGACGGCACCTCGGACAGTGCAACACTCCCTCGTTACTGCACTGAAGTGCCAGCACGGACTTCTGTCCTCAAGCACTGGAGTGGGACTTGAGCCCACAGACTGAGGCATGACTGACGCCTTTCGAGTCATCTGACAGCACTTTCACTCCCATTTTTGAAGTGGGGGGAAGGAGCGGGGGATGGACGGGAGAATGGGAGACTACAAGATTGGGGCTAATGTCTCAACAAGCCCGACCTTGGTATTTTATTGTTGGAATATACAAACTTAACCCGGCAAGAATATTCATTGTGCAGGCAAGGTTCCAACCCAGCCGAGCCCAGGGATTTCACTTTCTCATCACATTCTTCTAGCAACATGTTTGTCCTAGTGTGTCCACCATTGTACTGACAACCCCATCATGCTAGTATATACTCCTGTAAGTACCCTGTGACCACACTTAACATTAACTCCACAGTACAGATATAAGATTAAATGGAAGAGATTTGGGACAGGGAGCAGGAGAAATATTTTTATACAGAAGATTGCAATGCTGCTCAGCAGAGTTAGTGATTGAAGCAGAGACCATGTTAACATTTAAGAAAAGGTTAGATGAGCAGTTGAAGAAAAGGTGATAATATAATATGGTAACAGGGTGGGAGTATGAGTTTAGGACTACTGCTCACGCAGGAGGTAAACATCAGCTCGGACTGGTTGAATTGAATGACCTATGTCCGTGATGTGATTTCCATGTAATGTGTGCATGTGGTCAACTTTCTGAATGAAGATTAAAATAGAACAAAATTGGAGGCAACAGAGGGCAGATTGTTATATATTGTCTTTGACCTTCTAATAGCCCAGTCCATGTTTTATTGACTATTTGCATAATTGGACCCTACTATAAAATAGAATGATACAGTACTGTACAGAAGGAGGGCATTCGGCCCATCATGCCTGTACTGGCTCTTTGAAAGAGCTATCCAATTAGTCACTCCTGATGGCCTTAAAAATACTTCCTTTTCAGGCAATTACCCAATTCCCTTTTGAAAGTTACTATTGAATCTTTTACTACCACTTTTTCAGGCATTACAGATGAAATCATTCTTGCTGTGTAAAAATTCTCCTAGTTTATTTTACCAACTGCCATAAATCTGTGTCTTCTGGTTATCAAACCTCCTCCCAGTGGCAACAGTTTCCCCTTACTTACTCTCATAATAGTGAACACCTCTATTAGATCTCCTCTTAACCTTCTCTGCTCTAAGGAAAACAATTCTAGCTTCTCCAGTCTCTCCAAACAGCTGAAGTCCCTGAACTCTGGTACATTTTTGCACCCTTTCCTAGACCTTGATGTCCTTCCAAAAATGTGGTAATTAGGTCACTTCAGCTAAGACTTAACTAATGATTTATAAATATTTAGCATAACATCTTCCTTTTCTAAAAGCAAAACACTGAGGATACTGGAGATCTGAAATAAAAAAATATAAACTGCTGGAAAAACTCAGCAGGCTTGGCACCATCTATGGAGAGAGAAAGTCATTTTGATTTTTTTTTTTGCCAAGTATCAGTCTATATCTTGATTTTGCTTTCAAACTGAGCTGACCTTTATTATTCAATTAACACCTGTACTAGGCCTAAGCTTTGTTTCTTTATCACAATGGTTAGCACTGTCTTTGCCTTTTGTTCTATGGCATCTTGGTATTTAATCTTCTCTGCCCTCTAACCTATCCTTCACCTTCCCTTTTGTTCCACCTGACCCTCTCCCCTTTTTCAACAGCATAAAGCCTATCATGTTTTTATCCCTCTTTAGTTTCAAAGAGTCATATTGGACTCAATGTTAACTCTGTTTCCCTCTCCACAGATGCTAGTAGACCTGCTGAGTTTTTCTAGCACTTATTGTTTTATTCCTTTTTTAATATTGTCTGCCTCTATTTATAAAGCTCTCTCTGGTATGTATGTCATGCCACCTTGTGGTAAATGGTGGTTGATGATTTTGCAGTTGCTTTGGCTGGTTTCCTGTTCGCTGTCGTCATGTTGGAGTTGAACATTCTCAGGAGGTTCATTAAAACCTGTTTATCTGATGCAGTAGTGTCAGGAGGATATAGAATGCATTTTGCCATCTCATTGCACTCCCTCTCCTTGCTGAATCTCACACAATGATTAAATTACAGCATGAATCAAACTAATATAATTACTGCTTTGAGCTGAGGGAAAATACACATGCAATCACTTTTATTTATATTCATTCTCAGCATTTTGTTGTCGCTGGCAAGCCCAACTTTATTGCCCTTGTGAGGGTGGTGGTGGAGCTTTCGTGAACCGCTGTGGTCCATCTGCTGTTCCCCTGACATAACACAGACTCACTGCCAAACCTTTAGCTCTGAAACCTGAAACACATGGGGGCTGGATTTCCTCCTCTCATTCTCAGCAGCCAAACACTCTGACAGGCTCAGGTCATCCAGGAGAATATGCACACTCTAAGCCCCTTTCTTCAATCATAAACCACCTTTTTTGCCCCTTCAATCCTTACCTTTACATAATGAGTTCTTACCAAAGTCACAAATGATATCCTATGTGACTCTGATGAAGGTAAACTTTCCTTCCTCATTCTTCTCAACCTGTCTGCACCATTTGACATGGTTGACCACAGCATCCTCCTCTAAAGCCTCTCCACTATTGTCCAGCAGGATGGTTCCATTCTATCTAATCATAGCCAGGGTAACACTTCTAATGATTTCTCTTCCTACTCCTGCACTGTTACCCCTGGCGTTCCCCCAAGGATCTGTCCTTGGCCCCCTTCTATTTCTCACCTACATGCTGCTGCCCCTCGGTGACATCATCCAAAAGCATAGCATTAATGTGTACATGTACACAGCTGACACCCAGCTCTACCTCACCACCACCTCTCTCAACTCCTCCGTCGTTGCTAAATAATCAGACTGCTTATCAGACATCCAGTGCTGGCTGAGCTGTCATTGGAGACCCTCAGCATCCTGTGTGTCTGTGACCACTACTGTGCTAAGGCAATTATTGAAACAGGTGCTCGCCTTTTACAGACCATCCAGTCATTGGATTTAACATCTGGCTAATGTCAACTGTGATACTGCATTGAAATAAATACACAAATCATTTCAGTTTGCAGTTCAACAACCTTTTCCTTCATTAAACATAACACAAGTTAGGTTTCATGCTACAACATGATGTAACCTAGTGAACCCCTCCCCCCCCGCCACCCACCCCCACCACCGCCCTGAGCATTATGTGGGCCTCTGGATTACTAGTCCAGCAACATTACCACTACACCACCATCTTCCCTATGAATGAGGCTATACTCTGAATGTCAATTTGCAATCTCAGTAACCACTTGGTGTTATGCTCCATGTGTCTCTTCATGAGGATTGCCACTTTCTCCTTTTGAGGATGCCACGCATTCATTACCAGAGAGATGGAACCACTCATGTCTCTGACGGATTCCTCCACTGTTGCACATGGGACTTCACTGCCTCTGGAAACTCCCACAGATCTTCACACAGTTGATACATTAGCTGAAGCCTCTGTCGCTTTGTTGATGGCACCCAAAGCTTGCCATCTGCATGGAGCTGCACATTGCTGGGCTTCTTCTCACTGCCCCGAGGAAGTGGCTACTGCTGTCACCGCCTCCACTCCCGCCTCTTGCACATCTGTGAAGTGCTCACCAGATAGTGCCACCAATTCTACACATGGAATGAAACACGCACTCTGATGTGAGTGTATCTGTGCTGGTGGATGTTGCACAGGAATGAAGTGATGCAATGTTTTCAGATGGCGTTGCGTCCTGTGATCCAAGTGTGGCTGTATCCCTGCTCTGTCCCCTTTCTGTGACTGGACCTAGTGGAGATAAAATGTTAAAGTGAAGCATGCAGTCCTTCAACCAAGGCCTCTTGCCTTCCCTTGGTAAGGAGCTTACAATGGTGGTGAAGGCCCACGTAGGTGCCTCATGCCTGACATGGTGTAGGGAATGTTGGACACAGCCAAATCTTCTCACACTCTCCATACCCCCTACACCTGACTCGCCCTCAGTGACAGACTGCCTTGCACTGAACCATCCAATCTGCATGGCCACCTCCTCCATCGCTGTAACCACGGCGATAACATCAACTCCGCCTCTGGCCCATTGATGTTCCCTAACGTTTTGAGCACGCTTCCCCTGCAAGCATGAACACAAGCACTGTCAGTCCTGTCTCCTAGAGTCGATGTGCTAGTCACTCTGGTGGTGAGGCAGCCATTCAGCCATCTCCGTGCAGCATCCACCCATGCCTGAGCACGGGTTTCAGGTGCATGGTAACAGGGCACCTCAGTGTTAATATTGGTGCCTGGTGCTGCTCCATGCATGGGTCTACCACCTGGCTTCAGATTTCATGGATGTGCCTATCACGTAATGGTGGGCTTCCAGTTGCTCAACTGTTAACTTCCCTCACCTTTCCAGTCTGTAGCTGGTCATTATGTGGATTCAAATTCTTGCAATGACACCTTGGTTCCTCATGACCTCTGCCACCTCCAGCAGTGCCTTCTTGGCGACATGTGCTGGCCTTCTCCCTTCTTCCAGAAGGACAATCTGCCTCCTTTTGCAGATTGTTTTCTAAAGTGCTTCAAGAGAGGTGTGGCTGAAACGTGGGGCCACTCTTCCTCTTTCTGCTGCCATCTCTATATGCCTTCTCAGCTGCCCAGCTCCTCCAACTTGCCTTTAGGTTCAAGCTGGCTGACTGCTGCACAAATACATTAAAATCCTGGCAGCTTGCAGGCAGCTAGCACTGGAACCTGCCCACTCCCTCGCTGGCAGGCCTTAATTGGCTGCTGATGGTAAAATGCAGGGGGACGTCCTGCTGCCTGCCTGTGCATGCCGGTGCCATACATTTCCATCCGTCTTCAGGGCTACTGCTCGAATGGCAAAACCCTGGCCATTGTTCATTGTTCTATTGTTCGGTCAGTTTATAGAGAACTATAGAGGACAGGAGGTCATTAGTCTAAACAGTCCAAGTTGGTGTTTATTTTCCACATGAGCAGTAGCTTTAATCCCACGTACCTGCTCTTATCCCCATCCTTTAATGATCTATGTAAGCAATCTTAAATGATGGCATGGTCTCTGATTCAATCACTAACTGGGCGGTAATATATTTCACAACTCTATTAAAAAAGCACCTCTCTTTTCTGAACCTTCTACCTTTAATCTTGCCTCTTGGCACTCCGTTCCAATCATAGTGGGTTAACATAATGAACTTTGTTCATGTCACATGCATTTACTGCAGTTCAAAATGAACAATGGATTGAAATGGTAGAAGGCAGCTTCATTGTGGAGTGCCGATGGTTTTAACCGGTTTTAGGTTAATGAACCTCTTTCCTTTTCAATTAAACTGTAATATAGGTCTTAATCAGGGTAGCCGGGGAATCTGGAGAGCCCCCAGGGTGTGGTCGACCCTGCCCTTTTGCGAGCCCCAGGTTCAGCTGTCTCAGCTGATAGTCCCTGGAAGGGTCCCATGCCAGGGTTATGGTGAAGCCATTGTGGAAGCAGGGTGGTGGATCTTCTTGGCTGGCAGAAACCTGGTTCAACTGGTGTAACAACAGCAGATTCAAGCTGTTGTTAGTTGAGCACTGCAGCCTGCTGAAGCCAACGGCAAACCACTGCAGAGCCTAGCCAAGCATAACCACGGACCAACACAAATCAAAGAAAAACCACAACAGCATCAAGGGGATCCTCTCCAACCCAGGAGGGAATGCCTGGCTCGGTATGGTTAGTCACGTGCTATAGGCAACACCAAATCATCATCATGCTACTGTCGGCTACCAAAAGAAGAACATTAGCATTGAACATGGAATGTGAGAACCCTGTTACAACCTGAAAACTTGATGAACATCAAACATGAAATGAGGCATTTGAAAGCCAACATTCTTGGTTTGAGTGAAACGTACTGGAAAGACTCATGTAATTCTACATCAGACAGCACCACACTCATCTACTCAGGAGGTCAAAAGCACGAGAGAGCTTAGGAATCCTCCTAGATGAAGAAATTTCAAAATGTGTGCTGGGTTACTGGGCTATTTCGGACAGAGTGATCCTAGTTAAAATCAGAGCCCAGCCATTCAATCTTGCCATTATCCAAGACTCAAGACCAACATCTGCCAGTGAAGAAGAGGATATTGATCACTTCTATGAAGCCCAGGTTAGAGCCAAACATTAACATAAAACAAATAAGGTGATTTTTTGTAATGGGTGATCTAAATGCAATAGTAAATTCTATCAGGAAAGGCAACATAGTTGGACCTCGTGGCCTGGGTGATCCCAATAAAAGAGGGGAAATGTGGATCGATTTATGTATAAGAAATGATCAGGTTATTGTAACTTCCTGGTTCAAGGAGCATCCAAGAAGGAAATACACCTGGGCAAATCCTGGTGATGTGACCAGAAATCAAACTGACTCTGTGACGATAAACAGCAGATGCGGTAACGCAGTTCAAAGCAAAGACCTATTCGAGTGCTGACTGCGAAAGCGGCCATGTACCTGTAGTTTGCACCATCAAAATAAAGCTGAGGAAGTTGAAAAGGTTATGAACTACTCTAGATTATGAACTACTCAACAGAGAGCTCAAATTTAAAAAAATATAAAATTCAAAGCCGTTTTGAACAGCTTGTTTGGCATAAGGCGGGACTTCCGCCCTCACTCAGAAGCCCCACCTTGGAGAGCTGCTGACCAATCAGATTGGCTGGCAGCTCTCCAGTCACAGCACTGCAATGGCCGGAAGAGGCACTGCAAGAGCTGCCTGAGACTGAGGTCCAGTACCCAGAGGACAAGTAAGTGGCAGGGGTCCCAGGGCAGGAATGGTAGGCAACGTATGGGGCTTCACAAGGTGGGGAGGGCGGGTGTTCGAGGCCTCGAGGGATAGGCTAGGGGGGAGGGAGGGCCGGAACTCACTGAGCCCTGAGGGGAGGGTGCCCCAGTCAGATGATGGAGATGCCCCTGCTCCCTTCCCGCCTAAGATCAAACTCTGTTTAATTCCGGCCACGCCAACCCTCCCGACCGAGCTGTCATCTGCCCGCCATCCTAAAAATTGAGGCTGGGTAGGAATTGGCGCTTCAATGGCCACTTAAGGATTTTAATTGGGGCAAGGGCAGGCTTCCCGTCCTAGGCCCTGCCCGCCCCACCGTAAAATCGCTGCGAGGTTGGGACAGGAGGGATCTCGGAGGGAATCCCATCTATGTAATTTTACACTACTCCCCCCCCCCCCCCACCCCCCACACCACCGCCCCCCCACTGCTGCTTCAGAATCCGCCCATTGCCGGGGTGGGTGGGGGGGTGGTGGGGGAGGTGGGGTGCGTAAAATTCTGGCCCATGAGTTTAATTGATTATAGTAAGGCATTTGATAAGGTGAAACATGAAGAGCTGATGAGCATGTTAGAGTCTCTTGATCTTTATGGCAAAGATCTTAGAGTGATAAGAAACCTTCACTGGGAACAAACTGCGGCCATAAAAGTTGAGAACGATCTAAGTTATTCTGTGAAGGTTAAAAGGTGGTCAGACAGGGGTGTGTTTTCTCCCCAGATTTATTTAATTTGTATAGTGAAAATATTCTTAGAGAGTGAAGACCTTTCTGGATTATTAGTTGAAGGTTGCAACTTTAATAATATAAGTTACACTGATGAGCTCATTCTTATTGTTGACTCTCTGAAGAGAAACTGCAAAAGATTTTGGATCGAGTAGTGAGTGAAAGTGAGAAGAAAGGGCTTATCAGAAATTGTAAAAACGAAATACCTAGTAGTGTCCAGAAAGAAAATCCTACCAAAACGTATGATTACAGTGAAGAATGCCAAGGTCAAACAGGTAGACAAATTTTGTTACCTAGGAAGTATGTTAACATCAGACCGAAAGTACAACCAAGAAATAAGACGAAGGATTAGAATGGCCAAAGATGCTTTCGAAAAATATAGAAGATTATGATCAACTCAAAATCAGCCATGAAAGCAAAGCTGAGAACGCTGGAGTGCTACATCACACCAATTTTGATATACAGAAGTGAGTGTTGGACAATGAGTGCAGCAAGGCAGAGAAAAATTGAGGCTGCAGAGTTGTGGTTTTTGAGGTGAATAATGAAGATATCTTGGACAAATCACACTGCCAATGAAGAGGTGCTAATAAAATCTGAGACCAAAAAAATTCTGCTGACCAAGATTAGCAAAAGACAGTTGGAATTTCTTGGGCCTGTAATAAAGCACCATGATTTAGAAAATCTGATGCTGATAGGAAGGATTGATAGCAAAAGAGATTGAGGTAGAGAAAGAGCGATCTTTCTAAAGAGCCTCGCAAACTGGATGAATGTACCACAACGGCAATGATCTACACCTCCAGAGCAAGATTAACATGGAGGTCCACGGTCTCCAACACCCTCTTAGGGCATGGTACCTGGAGAGAGAGAGAGAGAGAGAGAAAGACAGGTCTTACTACAGACCCAGATTTTCACACCCGAGGCGGGTGTGCGGAGTAGGGAAATTTCCCAGCTGGGTGCACCTGCTTCAGGGGAAACACCCCTGAGTGGCTGGATTTTCATCCCAAGGGTGTGGCTGTGTGCTGGTGTCAGACTGTTACCCTCGGAAACAGTTTGGAGACAGCTACAGGGGCTGCCAAGTTCCGAGGCAGACAAGGCCCACCTCAGCACTCTAAGACATTGTCCCAGTTGTAACAAAACATAGTTAGGGCCTGTGAAGGATGGCCCCACCCACACCCCATGCTTCATACATGCCAAATCATGTCCCCACCCACCTCACATTGCCCCTCTACCCACCCCAGCCCCTCATGCCCTCCATGCCAACCTATGCCCTTCTACCCACCCCCATAGCCCCTATGCCAACTCATACCAACCCATGCCCCACGCCCACCACCCTTTGCCCTTACACCTTGCATGCAAACTCACCCAGTGTCCACCATAGGCAAATCTCAGGAACCATGCCGAAATGAAATCAAATAAAATTCTAAGTATCTATTACAGGCTTCACTATATTTTTAAAAAACTCACTGATAAATGCCCATTCAATTTAAGTCCCTTCCAGTACCTAATTTCTTATAATAACAAACATTTGTATTCATAGCCTTACATCAAAGACAGCCAATCTCTCAATAACCTCTTGGAGTTATCAATCAAATTGTGAATTTATAGTCTCACCCTCCTCCTGCTGTGATAATGATCAGTTGTGGAAGTGGTCAAACAGCAATAATACTATCAAGATAGACCTCCGACTTATGTTAATAAGCAGCTATTGAAATAGCAAGCACTGATTTTTTTTCAACTCTGAGACACAGCAGGCTATTTTTTGCTGAAATTGTAAAGAGCAGGGGATTTAAATACCATGGCAGCTTGACAGTTCCACAGGCCTTACCCACCTTTTACAAACATTCACATTTACTCTTAAAAATCGTAGGTCACACACGGTAGGAAACACACCTTGTTCCAACAAAAATGTGGTCTTTTTGCGGTTGGGCAATGAGTTCAAATGGCCCTTCTGGGTTTGGGTTCACCCCCATGTGGGAATCATGTTTCCCCCACCCCAACTCAGCGAAAATAGTTTCTGTGGAAATGGGTGTGGGACTTGTAGATCCAGGGTCCCGGTATTATTTTGGCTAAGGTGCGGAGTCTCCATGACTCTGTGAAAATCTGGAACTGAGCCTTTCAGTCAATTTCATTCTGTACTTTCCTTTATTCCTCAATGCAGCCCATTCAATGATGCATTATTGCTACTTTTCAAAGGGAACCAACCTTCAATTAAATAGCCATGTCCTCAAAATCATCCCAAAGCTCTTTACAGCTGATGAAGTGCAGTCACTGCTGTGAGATAAGCAAATATGTCAGTCTCAAAAATGAAGATTCCACAAACATCAGAGCACAAAATCACCAGCTATCCAATTTTGATGTTGGTTTTGTTTCTCAGTTGGTGCCATGGTGATAGTTTTCATAAATTGACCACATCTGTTATCTTCCGAAATCTATCTCAAGACACATTCTGTCCTGTCTGGATGAATAATTAAACAAATCGTCGTATTGTTGAGCAATAAAACTGTGCCAAAGGTATCAAATCTAATAATTTCTATAGGAATGGCGAAGCATGATAGTGTCAGCTTAACCTAAGAGAAAGATAAGGAGGGAAGTGACAGCTTAAACTGGCAGGAAAAGGGAAAGCCATTTGAATGAGTGGTGGAGGGAGAGTAATATATTGAATTGGGCTGGAGGGAGATAAGAGTGCCAGGCTGATTTATTGGTAGAGGGGTTAATATGCCTATAATAAATATGGGGAGCCTGGAACACACAGGGTATCGGTGAAATGTTGGGGTATGTGATGGGTAGAGAGACTACAACCATCCAACTCAAAATCCTTTCTCTCACTCACACACACACACAAACACACACACCACACACACACACAGTGTATCCCATCCAACTCCCCAACCTCTCTCTCACACAATGTACCACACCCATACACACCCACATACACACACACACAGTGTGTCCCATCCAACTCCCCAACCTCTCTCTCACACAATGTACCACACCCATACACACCCACATACACACACACACAGTATGTCCCATCCAACTCCCCACCCTCTCTCTCACACACTGTACCACATCGAACATCACACCCATACACACCCACATACACACACACATTGTACCCCATCCAACTCCCCACCCTCTCTCTCACACACTGTACCACATCGAACACCATACCCATACACACACACACATTGTACCCCATCCAAGTCACCACCCCGTCACACACGCTGAACACTGTTCAACTCCCCACCCTCTCACACACACACACTGTACTCCAACACTCCACCCTCACACAGACTGTACCCCATCCAAATCCCTACCCTCACACACTGTACCCCATATAACTTCCCACCCTCTGTCTCACACACTGTATCCCATCCAACTCTCCACCCTCACACACATATACTGTACCCCACCTAACTTCCCAACCCCTCTCTCTCACACACAATGTACCCCATCGAACTCCCCACCCTCTCTCTCAAACACACACACACTGTACACCATTGTACTCCAAAAACCTCTCGCACACTGTACCCCATCAATTCCCCACCCTCTCACACACAAGTTGTACCTCATTCAACTCCCCAACCTCTCTCGCACACAAACATTACTCCTTCCTGTTCCCCACTGTCTCTCTCACATACACACACACACACACATACTACCACATCCAACTCCCCACCCTCTCACACACACTGTACCCCATCCACCCCCCCCACCCAGCACACACACTGTTCCCCATCAAACTCCCCACCCTCTCTCTCACACACACGCTATTCCCCATCCAATTCCCCACCCTCTCTCTCACAAACACAATTCCCCATCCAACTCCCCACCCTCTCTCATACACACACTGTACCCCATCCAACTCCCCACCCTCTCTCATACACACACTGTACCCCATCCAACTCCCCGCCCTCTCACACACATTGTAACCCACCCAGCTCCTGACCCTTTTTACACACACACAAATACACTGATCCCCCTCCCATAAAGCCTCATCTGACGACAGCCATGTCTGACCCTCTGCTGACTCACCCTGTACTTGAGTGCTCCAACCAGTTGTGTGCATGTAATAGCACTCAGAGCCAAATGTCTTCTCTGTAATTAAAGGAGAATGATCCTGGGTTGAAGATTGGGGACCTTCAGGTCTGCAGGCCTCATTGCTGACCAGAACAGTCATTCCTGGTGTTCTGAGTGCCCTTTACAAAGAGTGAAACAGTCTGGCATTCCATGGGACTTCCCCTTTTTGGCTATCACACCCTGTTAGGAGTAGAACTGCAGCAGGCAGCCAATCAGCATTTCACTTGGGTGCTTACTCTCAGCTGACTCTAAGTGGCACCGAAGGAAATCATGGAGATGTCAAAGCAGCGATATCAGGAGTTCAGCAACTATAAGACTCCAGGTAATTGTAAACGTAAAACATGATTACTAAGTATATATTCACATATTAAATATTGGTCTAAGGAATTTTACGTGTAAGAGACCGTATATTAACCTGGCTGAGGGCAAGGCTGGCACTGAGCTGTGTCGGAACCAACATAGTGAATCTGGGAATAGGCGACGAGCTTGTTTGAGGGAGATTGTCTGACAGCAGTGGAGAGAACAAGCAAACCGACCACTTAAATCCTGTGAACCACTGAATATGTAGGCTGAGAGGCAATTAAACCAGTTGTACTTCACGGCGCAGGTAACACATATCACATCAAGCTTCGAAAGCCCCTAGAAGTGCGTTAGGTCTGTTGCTGACGTTGCATCTTTATTTGTTTTGAAAGCAGCACAGGTGCTGCTGGAAACTGGAAGTGTGGTTGAATTTTGTTGGTACCTTTCTGACACAAGCACAAAGTCGTATTTCAAGGTTAGGAATATTATCAAGGTATTGTTTTACTGATTTGGTTCCTCCGTTCCAACCACAAGAAGTACGGGTTTCTTAAAACAACAACGCTAATTATCAAATTAGTTTCTTAGGATTGAGTTCCTGACACTTATCTATGGCTAAAGGAAACCATTCATGAACTCACCAGTTTATAACAAATAAAACATCATTTATATAACTCAAGGCACAGAAGAAAGCACGTCTCAGTTTTCTTGGGAGCTCATGAAACAATTAATCACAAGAGGTCAACTCACGCCACTCATTTGTTTCAGATAGTTACACAATTTTTGCCCTGTACCCTGCATAGCATTTTACCTGTATTCTGGGGCTTGCTCTCCTCTGTTCCCTGCTGATAGGTTGTTCAGATATTCCCCAAACAGGGCCTCTTGCTTGTTCTTTTCCTTTATCCTATCAGAGGGGCATAGCCTTTCTCCCAACACCTGCCGGTGGGTGAGATTGCGAACTGAGAATAGTGGGAAATCAGATCTGGCATTCTCTTGCATTGACGTGACCTAATTTCCTAATAACTCGAGTAATCTGTCTGTGGCATGGTACATGTACAGTGCCCGTTTTGTTTTCTAAACATTGTGCAAATTCCACGATAGAGCATTAGTTGTAACATTGATTCCTTTATTTTTTTTTCCATTGCTCCCCGCGTCCCCCACAAACAAGTTGTGGCCACTACTCGATCTTTTTTGCGAAACCTTTTTTAAAGAATCCATTCTTGGAAGGTGGGTGCAGCTGGTATGGCAGGCACTTATTGCCCACCCCTAATTGCTCCTTAGAAGGTGGTGACCTTGAAGCAATGTAGTTATGGTGTCAGGAAGGAAAGTGCCAAGAATTTGACCCAGCAATGCTGAAGTCATGTGTGTGACCTGGAAGTCTGCTGCTCTTGTCCTTCTAGGTGGTAGAGCAGTGCTTTCCAAATGTTTTCCCACTGGGACCCCATTTCTAGGCTTTGAAGCTGCTGTGACGCCTCAGTGGGAGATGCGGGGAAAACCTGTGAGGCGGGCGGGTGTGGGGGTGGGTGCGGTTGGGGGAGCAGAGATTTTAATCTTCAGATATTTTTTAAAACTTTCCTTTTCAGTTGGTTTCCTGGATCAGGAATCAGGCCTCAAATGTCATTCATTTAGGTCACGCCCACCATTTAAAAAAAAGCGAGGATTTAAAGGGGCCTCAGAGCTATTAACATTTAGTCAGAACTCTGCGGCAGCCATTGCAACACCAGGATCTTGCCTTGTAACCCCACTGGGGTTCGTGACTCCCTGTTTGGGAAGCCCTGTGGTAGAGATTGTGGGTTTGGGCAGTGCTGTCAAAGAAGTCTTGGCAAGTTGTTGCAGTGTGTTTTGCGGGTGATGTGCGCTGCGGTCACAGGAGAAGGGAGTGAATGTTTAGGTTGTCTGTGCATTAAAGTTGCTTACCCATCTCTATTATTTCCCACTCTGCCTTTCAGTGTTTCTGATTTGAGGTTGTATTTTTATACACCTCTTTCTCTTTCTGAAGCTTTGAGCTATCCAGGAGCAGAGCCACTTGCAGTTGTAAACCTCTCTTATAGTTAATGAATTAAACCCATGATGGCTTTTTAAGTCCATAATGTGGTGTAGCTGTGCTGCCTTAAACTCTGGCCCTCAGCCTAGGCCTTCACAGATGACTTCATTCCAACAATAACCTCGACTCCAGTTGATGAGGTACTTGACATGTGCTGTTTGACCAGCTCTTAAAGATTGTTTGATTCATCGTTCATCATTGATTATAAATGCAAGTTGTTTTTGTTGTTTCTTGAGATTGTGGCACTCCACACAAAAAGAGTTGCATTTCTGTAGTGCCTTTCATTACTTCAGGACATCCCAAAGCGCTTTACAGCCAATGAAATACTTTTGAAGTACAGTCAGTGAAGAGAACTGGACTTGGGGCAGAGAAATAGGGTTCTGCAGCACCTGGTTCTATAAGAAATAATCTCAGAATTGTTACAGCGCAGAAGGAGGCCATTCAGCCCAACTGTGTCTGCACTGACTCTGAATGAGCATTATGACTTAGTGCCATTCTCCTGCTTTTCCCCCGTACCGTTGCACATTGCTTCTTTTCAAATAATCATCTATCGCCCTCTTGAATGCCTCGATTGAACCTGCCTCCACCACACTTCCAGGCAGTGCACTCCAGACCCGAACCACTCGCTGTGTGAAAAAGCTTTTTCTCACATCACATTTCCTTCTTTTGCAAATCACGTTAAATCTGTGCCCTCTCGTTCTCGATCCCTTGACAAGCAGGAACAGTTTCTCTCTAACTACTCTATCCAGCCTCCTCACGATTTTGAACACCTCTATCAAATCTCCTCTTAGCCTTCTCCTCTCCAAGGAGAACAGTCCCAACCTCTCCAATCTATTTTCATAACTGAAGTTTCTCATCCCTGGAGCCATTCTTGTAAACCTCTTCTGCACTCTCTCCAATGTGATCACATCCTGTGTGATGCCCAGAATTGTACACAATATCCCAGCTGAGGCCTAACTAGTCTCTTATATAAGCTAAGCATAGCCTCCTTGATCTTGTACACTATGCCCCTATTAATAAAGCCCAGAATACCAAATGCTTTATTAACTGCTCTCTCCATCTGCCCTGCCACCTTCAATGATCTATGCACATAAACATCCAGGTCCCTATATGTGCATCGGTCATTGAGCAGGTGGGTGAATTAACCAAGTCAGCTTCTATATTTGACACACTCCAGTCCTGTGTGTCATTCCAGCTGTTTAGAAACTCACCCTTCAGTATGTAAATTACAGCAATATCAATAGGGCAGAGTCTGCATTAAATACATTGTTTCAACTACTGTTGTTTTCTTACTTGACAGAAAAGCGTTGATACTTTCGGTCCAATTCCCTGGTTACACAGTGCACTGGAACCTCCCAAATAGGACACTCTCCCTGGGTCCATGCAGTGGGTGTTTGTCTATATTGGATGGTGGGATCTACCCCAACTGAATAGTCCCTATCCCCATCCTGCACCCACACAGGCTCACTTCCCAGCAGGGTCACTGGGCACTGGTATTGAGCGGGAGCCCTGGGTACTTTACCCCCAAACCCAGGAATACTGAGTACAATTGTCAGTGTTCCGCTGCAGCCCAGACTGATCCCCAGCCTGGATCCTTCCTGTCTGTACATTTCTCCAGTGCCCCATCGGGGAATGCTCAGTCCTGGATATCCTGCAGAAGCAGCGCTATAGGGTCAGGCAGCTCTGAGTCTCGCGATCCTGTTGCTGGGCGTCTGATGATACAATGGGATGTCTGATGTCACACTCACTCAGCTCGAGCTGGAAACTGGGAAACGGCCAATAGGATTTAAACCTGGAACACGGCCGATTAAAGGGGAGGGACAGAAAATCAGACAAAAATCCCCATATAGTGAGAGCAGTAATGTTCTTTAACTAAAATGTTCACTCCATCACTTGTAGTCCCAGCCTGGATCCCTGCAGCGACCTCAGCTGTATTTTCCATCTGGATTGAACAGGCTCCTCTCCAGGTTGATAGACTCCTCCTAAATCTCAAAAATTACATCCTACATGCACACACATTTTTGATGGGAAGTGTGCTGGACGCTATTTTGGTACAGTAATTTGCAGATTCGTACCAAACGACCGCTAGCAGCATGTAGATCAGCTAGATTATGGTGTCAGTCAGTGTACACCACTGATTTAATGTCAGAGTTGCCATTTTAGAATGCCACACTTTGACCAACCTCACAGACCTGGACTTCCAGCTACCCCTCCTACCCGTGCTAATTAAAGGAATCATGATATACTTAAAGATTAGTTGCTGGGTTATTTCTTCTGGCTGTTGGTACAATAAACCCCTTCCATAAACATTCACTCCCTCCACCACCGATGAACAGTGGCAGTAGCATTTACCATCTACAAGATGCACTGCAGCAACTCACCGAGGCTCCTTAGACAGCACCTTCCAAACTCACAACCACAACTATCTAGAAGGGTAAGGGCAGCAGATACATGGGAGCACCACCAACTGGAAGTTGCCCTCCTAGCCATACACCATCGTGACTTGGAATTATATCGCCATTCCTTCACTGTCACTGGGTCAAAATCCTGGAACTCTCTCCCTAATAGCACTGTGGGTGTACCTACACCACATGGACTGCAGCTGTTCAAGAAGACAGCTCACCACCAACTTCTCAAGGGTAATTAGGGATGGGCAGTAAATGGTGGTCCAGCCAGTGATGCCCACATCCCATGAATGAATAAAAAAAGGCATCTAGTGTTTAATGCAGTTAATTACAGAGACTTTTTTTATTGATTTAAAATCTTGTGTTAAAACAAGTTGCTTCCAGATATGGGTGCTCGGTAGGCCTTCCTCTGGGAATTGAGCATGGCTGAGAGAATGAAGTGAGACCAAGAAGAGCAGGACGTGATGCTAGAAGATGGAGGAGGAGGAGAAGAACTCTCGGCTGGAGTTCATGTATACCCAGGATCTTCAGGCATCAATCACCTTATCTCAACTTCAGGAACAACCAATGCTTGTGATGTCTTTGCTTGACGAGGCTATGGCTGAAATTTGCCTACTCCTGCAGCCACAACTGCAAGGAAAAGTAGGCCCTTAACTTTTATGCATTTAGCTCCGTCTTGAGGCTGCTGTTGGAGATTTATGAAACTTCTCACAGTTTGCAGCACATGGCTCTATGTGGAAGGTCAGTAAGGCTCTCCACACAGAGAGACAGTTTCAACTTATTCCCTCTTGCCAGAGACATGCAGGCAGGAGGAGCGTGCAGCTGTATTTAAATTGCAGACTTCTCCGTTGTGCAGGGTGCTATTAACAGCACGCATTATATAGGCTTGAATATTGGCTTCTTCCTGCAAGAGTCAGAGACCCAGCCAAATAATAGTTACCAACTGGCAAATGCCACTAAAAACCAATACCTTGTGTTGAATCACAGTGTTGCAGCTTTGTTTACTGAACAATGAGGATACAGTAATGCTTTTCTTTTGACAGGAGTGAAGGTTTGTGATCTAAGTTTTTCTCTTCTTGCCTCCTATCCCCATTCTTCACAAAATGGATTTTTAGGCTTAAAACTGTGGTTGAAACACAGCAAAAAATAGTAAGGGTTCTACTTTTCTGTGGTGTAAATGCCACTGGCCTAGTTTAAGCTCTTATATTGAAAGTGTATGCCACATGTGAACCTGACCACTCTCATGAACTGAAAAGGGATTTCACTTCCTCAATGTGCAGTTGATATGCAACCACAAGGCTACATATCATGCAGGTGACATCCTGGAAGTAGTTACAATTCCTTCATTCTGCAGCAATCCTCTGTGCTAGCTGTATTTCACCCATTAAAAACAAATGGTTACTGGACGACAAAGGTTATCTACTCATGACCCTGCTCCAGAACTCAGGCCTACAATGAGAGTCACGCCGCCACGAGGACTGTGATAGAGCACAACATCGGTGTTTTCTAACAATGCTTCCATTGCCTGGACCACTCTGGAGGAATCCTGCAGTGCTCAGCCGAGTGGATCTCAAGACTTGTCATGCTGCACGACCTGGCTATTGTGAGAGGACAACCCTTCGTTTCTCACCGAGTAGGTGATGCTGAGGTGTAATTGGACAAGAGGAGGAAGAGGAAGTGAAGGAACAGGCAAAGGAATGGAGGCTACAAGGTAGATAACCCTTTCCTGTCTGGGCTCGAAGTAATTAATTAATGCACGTATGATGCTGCCACCATCAAGTCCAACTTCCAATTCGCCAGCAATCGCAAACTTTGGGTGGAATTTTACGGCCCTGTCATGTAGGAGGCAGGACCAGCGCCAGGAAAAGTGGCGAGCCATTCAACAGCCCATTGACTTTGGCGGGACTGGAAAATCCCGCCAGCGGGAGGGGCCATAAAATTCCGCTCTTTGCCTCCACAGCCTCCGACTCAAAAGAGATTGAGGGACGAAGAAGGTACGTGATGAGAGAAGGATACTTGATATGCAGATGCCCTTATCCCTCCAGTAGGCACGGGCTCAATGATTCCCCTTTGGTCAGCAGTCCTCCAGTCCTTTGCTGCTCTTCCTGCTATGCACCACCACCTCCTGCAAGAAAAAGGAAAGTGTGTCGGTGTGTGCCATGCAATATGTCTGGGTGATTGGCAGCTATTCAACCATGACCGCCATATGTGTACAATCTGTTGAGTTGTGGGTGTCAGGTTTGCAACAGTGTTAACTGTGTGAGGGTGAGGTAGAGAATATGAGTTGAAGAGTTGAGTATTGATTGTTTGTAATGGCTGATTGAGGTGTGGTGGATTGAGTAGTGGGTGAGCTAATGGTGCAGTTGGTAGGATATGGCATCTTAAGTTGAACTCACTCATTGTGACAACTCATGTGAGCTAATTAAACTTGGTACTGTCCTGCACTACTGGCCTTGATCCTTTATCTAGTTTAGTCAATAATAAATACTTTAAAAAAATACACATGAGAAAAGATGCTCGAGAGAATAATATGTTGAATTCAATCACTTTGCGAACACAATAAATTATGCCCAATTTAACAATGAAGTGGCTGATCTGTTTATTGTATTCTGAGATTAATTTTTAAAAATTCTTTCAGGGGGCCTGGGCATCACCAGCATTAGTTGCCCATCCCTAATTGCCCTTGAACTGAATGGTTTGCTAGGCCATTTCAGAGTCAACCACATTGCTGTAGGTCTGGAGTCACATGTAGGCCAGACCAGGTAAGGATGGCAGATTTCCTACCCTAAAGGGGCATTAGTGAACCAGGTGGGTTTTTACAACAATGGGTGGTCACCATTACTGAGACTAGCTTCATATTCCAGATTTATTAACTGAATTTAAATTCCACCAATTGCCATGATGGGATTTGAACCCATATCCCTAGAGCGTTTAGCCTGGGCCTCTGAATTACGAGTTCAGTGACATTACCACTACACTACCGTACCCCCTTAAATGATCAAAGCCCAAGGGCAGGACTTTCCCCTCATTGGGCGGGCCTGAGAGCAGCCGTGAAACTGACCGCCACCCGCAATCGGGCCCTGACCGCGATTTCACACTGGCCAATTAAGGCCCGGCCAGCGTGAAATGTGGCTACGTACTAGCCGGGAAGGGCCAAGCGGGGCGGGGACCTGTCGGCCGCCGGGTCCAATGGTGACCTGGCAGCTGGTTTAAAAATGGCCCAGGCAGCCCCAGAAAGGCTGCCACGAAGGACGTCTGTCTGTCATTCTAACAATGGACTCAAGTGCGGCTGCAAATGCCAGGCAACTCAGCCCCCCGCTTTTCCGATGAGTGCCTCACTGTCCTTGTTGAGGAGGTGGGTGCCAGGAAGGACACCCTTGTCCCCAGAGACGGGAGGAGGAAGCCACCGCACCTCACCAAGAGGGCGTGGGAGGAGGTGGCAGCCCAGGTGAACTACCCTGACGTGGTGCGGTGCACCCGGGTCCAGTGTGGGAAGCGCTCCAATGACCTGCTGTGCTCAGGAGGGGTGAGTACCGTGTTGGCATGGGTAAGTGCGTAGAAGTGTTCAGGTCTGGCCGTCCCTCTGTGGACCTCAGGGGTGCTAGAGTCTGAGTGCCAACTGTCAATCACGCCAGAGCTGGCCAAGGGGGTGAGCCCGGGCTGCTTGCACTGAGTGCCTTGCGGCTTGAGGTCCACGACTCAGATGTGCCCTGGCAGATGTTCCTCAGCTGGGGTTGGCCAGGCTGCAATGGCGCTGCAGGTAGAGAGTGGACTAATCAATGCTCCTCTGTCCTTTCAGGAGAAGACGAGCCATAACCAAGCCGAGAGAGGGCACGAACTGGCAGAGGCCCATCCAGCCTCCTCCTGCTCAGCAGGTTCAAGCAGGACGCCCTTGAGCTCGAGAGCCGGCATGCTCCCTGTGCAACCGGGCGTGGACAGGCAGGGGTGCCAGATGAATGTAAGAGTACAATGCACAGAGATGAGACTTTCGGAATGTGCAACCATTCAAGTGTAGTCTCTTCATTAATGTGAGCCTCGAACCTGGAATCCCCATTGATCATTGGAAGACGATGGCACCATGATGCGGATCTCCGTTGTCTCACCAGGGTGCCAGGCATGAACAGTAACAGTGTGGTGACTTTAATTACTGACGTGTCCTTCTTCTCCCTTTTAGGTTCACCAGCAGGCGTCTGATCTGCAGACCCCGAAGGGCCACCCCTGACACCAGAGGACCACCGGGCATCATTTTCACCAGCGTCATAACCATTCTCTGAAGCAGGCACCAGTGCAGATCCCAGCACCTCGGTGGGCATTACAGCGGCGCTTAGTATTTCGGTGCCCATTGGTGAGGACTCATCTTCGCCGTCCTCATTTTCACAGTCGCTTGAGGTGCAAGCAGAGGCAGAGAGTGCCCAGGGCGCCAGCAGTCAGAGGACTTCTGGGGACCAGGATGCTGCTCAGTCAAAGGCTGATGATGAGCCTCTGGAGTTGTCCATTAGGTGGCAGATACTGGATGCCCAGCGAGATGTGCAGGAGGAACTGGCAGAGATCCTTGAGGGTCTGCGTGCCATGGTCTCCGTGATGGAGGAGTCCATGCGGAGTGTGAGCACTGCACTGACCATCACGGGCGAGCGCATTGCCTCCTCCATTGAGAGAGTGACGACTCTCATGGAGAAGCAGCTCCAGGGACAGAATCAGGGGTTCCTGGGGTTGTGCTCAGACCTGCAAACCCTCACACAGGCACTGACCTGATGTGGTCAGTATCAGTCTGAGAGATGGATGAGGCGCTCAGTATTCCAGCTAGGTGCCCGTTCATCAATGGTGTGCAGGGAGGTCCACAGCGACCTCACGTTGGCAAACGAACTGACTGTCACCTCTGCCTGTCCACTAGGGAGGGAGCACCTAGACTTAGCACTCATAAGTTAAAGGCACCATGAGCACAAGAAGAACAGGTCATGGGTGATTTTATGTTCATTCCTGTTCACTTTACCTATACTGGTCTGGGATTGAAGACCAGAAACATTTATGTAGATAGTTTGGAATTGCCACAAGGAGATAAATTGTGTTCTTGTTGTCATGACCTGCGTATGCGTCACCTTTTTTATTTTATTGGTGCAGGGTATGCCAGTATGTAATGCTGGACATACGTGGCTCTGAACTTTATTGTACAGGCACTGAGTGTTCTTTGTGTTCAAATGAAAGTGTCCTTTCAGACATCTGGGATGGAGGAGGCAGCCCTGGTATGCGTTTGAAGCTGATCTTTGGTAGCCTAGCTGAAGGAGCATTGGATCAAGGCATCCCTGGTGTCCCTGCCTCCCGAGGTTTGGCTCCACGTCCTCAGCGTTCTCCTCACCATGCTCACCTTCTAACTCGCTACTGGACACATCATCTGCGGCCTGTGCAGCTGTGTCAAGATCCTCTTCCTCCAGTGGGTCCTCCATTGCCAGTGCCAGATTGTGGAGAGTGCAGTATGCAACCGTGATCAGCGACACCCGTTCTGTGGGTATTGCAGTGCGCCCCCTCAACAGTCCAGGCATCAGAAGCGCATCTTCAGAAGACTATGGTCCTCTCTACCACCGTCCTTGTGGAGGCATGACTCATATTGTAACACTTCTCTGCCTCTGCTCTTGGGTGGCAGAGAGGTGTCATGAGCCATCTCTTAAATGGATAGCCCTTGTCATCCAGCAGCCATCCATCCAGCCGGGCTGGAGCACTGAAGAGCCCCGGCACCTGGGAGTGTCTCAGGATGTACGTGTCATAGGAGCTGCCTGGGTACCTTGCACAGACTTGTAGAATCTGCATTCTTTGGTCACACACTATCTGCACGTTCATGGAGTGGAAGCCCTTCCTGTTGATGAAGGCACCGGGCTGACCCATAGGCACCTTGATGGCCACATGTGTACAGCCGATGGCACCCTGGACGCGGGGAAATCCAGCAATTGCTGCAAAGCCTCTGGCTCGGGCCAGCCTGGCTGGCCTCGTCCGTATGATGAAGAATAAAGGTCATTACCCACCAGATCTTCTGTCACCAGCTTGATGCAGCTGTGGACAGCTGACTGAGAGACTCCACACAGATCCCCCACTGACTCCTGGAAAGAGCCAGAGGCATAGAAGTTGAGGGCCACTGTGACCTTTAGAGCCACTGGCATGGGGTGTCCACCCACACCGTCGGAGCTGACCTCAGGCTCAATCATCTGACAAATGGAGGTCACAGTCTCCCTGGAGAGGCGGAGCCTCCTTTGGCATTGCACCTTGGACATACTGAGGTAGCTGCATCGCTGCCTGTAAACCCTGGCAACGGGATAGTGGTGTCTTCTGTGGCCCCTTCTGCCTTGGACTACCTGCTGGCCCTGTGCCCCTTGTGCCTGCACCTCTCTCCCCACAGGTCCCTCCCCTGGAAGCTGAATAGGGACACGTGGCCTCCTCTCCCTTCTGCCCCTCTCTTCCTCCTCAGAGGAGGTGCCTCCAGTGGAGACCACAACCCCCATCACCAGGGTAACGGAAGGCTGTCTGATACCTGGAAGCCTGGAAATGTTAAGAATGACGCCCCGAACAGAGATCAAGCTGCCAAGTACCAATAAGCAACCAGCTGCAAACTATCTCCAAAACTGCTCACTACTCACACTGGCAATGCTGCTGACCCTTTTTATCCCGCCCTTGGATGAGGTTTGTGAAAATGTTGGCTGGCCGCCTGCTTGTTTTGCCTGTGCGTAGAGCGGAAAGTCACACGGGCAAGGAAAAATCACAGTCAACTGGACTGTAAAGGGCCTTAAGTGGCCTGTTAATTAATGGCGGGGGCCGCCTGACATCATCATGTGCTATTTTACTCCTGATCGGGTCAGGTGTGTGCCCGCCTGCGGGACGAAGGGTTCAGCCCCGAGTGTTCTGTTTTGGGGAGTTGGCGGGGTCAGTATTGTGGAAGATGATACCAAATGGGTCAAATGGTTGTCATTATGTGAATCTATCTTGTGATGTCAGCTAATTGGAAGGACTCAAGATGTAACCTTTTTTGAAATTCATATCTGAGCTTTTAAGTGGAGTAAAATGTAGCAGTTTGAGATGAGCTGTTACTGATATGAGCCAGATAATGGGCGATGCTTTTTTTTTTGCCAAATTTCTCCTGATCTTGCTAAATGTTGTTGGTGTGCAGGCCCCATGAGCTCTGGAGTCTCATCCAACTGAAATATGTTTGATGTGAGACAGTGATAACCCTCCTCGCCCGGTTAACACTAGGCAGGAGTGAGTATCGATTTGAGGATGATGTTGTATCCTGGCTGGATTTGGACAAGGTGTCCTCGGCATCTGCAATTTAAAAGTGGGGCCGAAGCCAGAAGTCGGCGGGTCGTAATCTTGTCCTCAGCTTGGTTTCCACCCCCAGACCTTCCTATGAACAGTAACCCTGCCAATCCCTCAACGTACAGACACTCAGGTCAACTCTACCGGCCCCAACATCCATAGCAGCTGAAATGAAAAAGCAACAAAGATGGAGCTTCCATTTCTACAGCTCCTTTACCAAAACTCTTTTACAGCCAATGGTATATTTTTGATGTGTAGTTATTGATGTAATGGAGAAAGTGCTGCAGCCAATTTGCACACAGCAAACTCCCACAAAAAATAATGAGATAACAGCCAGATAAGCTGCTTTTTAATGATCTTAGCTGAGGGACATATCTTGGCCAGAATGCCGGGGGAACCGCTCTGCTCTTCTCCAATACTGCCAAGGGATATTCTATGTCCACCTGAGAGGGCAGGCAGATGTTACATCTCACCCAAAAGGCGGTGCCTCTGACAATTCTGCAATGATTTAGCACCTTTCAAACTATGAATATTTTCCTCCACAGAAAATGTCATAATACCTTGCTAACAATTTATCTTATTTTTATTAGGAAAATCAACCAATTATTGAACATTGTGGTTTCTGATGGAACCATAGGAAAGTTACGGTGCAGCAAGAGGCCATTCAGCCCATTGTGTCTACACTGGCCAAAAAAAAAGAGGAAAAAAATAACCTAGCCATTGATTTTAATCCCACTTTCTAGCACCTGGTCCATAGTCTTGCAGGTTACAGCACTTCAGATGCAGACCTAGGTACTTTTTTAAATGAATTGAACGTTCAGCCTCAACCATCAACTTAGGCAGTGAGTTCCAGATGCCCAACACCCTCTGGGTGAAAAGCTTTTTCCTCATGTCCACTCCAATCCTTCTACCAATCACCTTAAGTCTATGCCCCCTGGTAATTGACTCCTCAGCTAAGGGAAACAAGCCTTTCCTGTATACTCTATCTAGGCCCTTCATAATTTTGTACACCTCAATTAGGTCACCCCTTAGCCTCCTCTGTCCTAAGGAAAACAACCCTAACCTATCCAAATCAAAGAGCCTGTGATGCTGGTGCCTGACTGATGTGCCTAAGGGTGCAGTACTTCAGGTTTACCACAATGTGGCAGAACAAGCACACACACCTTTATGCGATTGAATTTATAAAGCATTTTAGAGGTCAAACAAGCCTTTGATGGCTGTGCAAAATGGGTAATAAAAACTTGGTAGCCTGTTTTATGCGAAAAAAAAGCTTGTATAAAATGTTTGGGTCATTTTCAGCCAACACGGTGGCTGGCGTAATGTCATGGAGGCCTGATATTTTACATCTGATGGGGTGCTAGGGAGCAAATGGTTCATAGATTAAGTATTGTGCATCCTTTGGGTGGGATTGACCTTTGTGTTTAATTTGTGTTCATGTGAAGTGACCAGCTCTTTAACCAGTTAATGCCTGAGAAACCTGTTTCTCTGGGATCCAAATGAGGAGATATTCTGTGGATACAAGTTAAATTGAGGATATTTGAACACAGGCATTATTTCCTCACTTAAAGGTAATAAAGTTGTGGATTATGTTTCCCGGAAAGTGGACAGTATCAATAGATTTAAGAGACAATCAACTGTGCAGAGGGAGAGAAAGGATTGGGGGTGGTGGTTGTGGGGGGAGGGAGGCATGTGGTGAGGGGTGGGTAAGTGAAGTCAAATTATAAAATAAGGACAAGGTTGTTGGACCAATGGATCCGTGTTCCTAAAGATTTCTGTGTTATGCTAACACTGAGATTTTTGATTAATGAACAGGGGACAGTATTTTATAGATTGAGAGTGTTAAGAGATATAGAGCCAAAGCTGGAGTTAAGATACAGAGCAGCCATGATCTAACTGACTGGCAGAACAGGCTTGAGGGGCTGAGTGGCCGACTTATGTTCCTATGTTCCCAATCACTACCAACTGTTAAAACAGTTTAACTTGATCCTGGGAAGGAAGTAAATCTTCAGCTTGATCCTTATTGAGATATCAAGGCCTATAGGGCAGCAGATTCTTGTGTTTGAAATCCTGGGAGTGTTTGACAGCCTGATACAATTGTGAAAGATTTTAAAAATGATCTTTGTTGGTTAAGCTTCAGAATGCATGCGAAGTAGATCTCAGACAGCTTCCTCTTCAGTTCATTCAATCGATTTTTGATGCTGGATTGATGCTTGTGTGGATATGTTAGAGATTCAGGGCGGGGCTGGGGGATGGGGTGGAAGGTTTAACTTCCGAGAGCGAGTGGGCTGAAGTTGACCGTGTGCGTGGGAAGCTGGCTCAAATCTGCTGATTTCTGCATTTAACTGCAGAATGGTCGGCAATGTGAGAGAAAAGCCCTCAACAGAGGGGGTTACCAAGATGTTCATAGCTTCTCATAATTGAGATTCAACTGCGAAAAGAGAAAAAAAATGTGCATTTATATTATTCTTTTCATGACCACTAGATGTCTCTAAGCGGTTGACAGTCAATGACGTACTTGTTGACGTGTAGTCACTGTTGTCATGTCAGAAACACAGCGGCCAATATATGCTGAGCAAACTCCCACAGAGAGCAATGTGATAGTGACCCGATAATCTTGTTTTTTACTATGTGATATTGATTGAGGGATAAATATTGGTCCTGGAATTGGTTCCTGGAATACAGGTGAAAGCAAGTGCATAGCAGAAACTGCAGGGTCTGAAGAAATAACAGGCAAGAATTCCCACAACTGCAGAAAACTTGCAGCTGCTTTCTTGTCTAATTGTGTGAAAGGTTTTGCTCACTGTACTGAGAGGTTAATGTCACTAATTCACAGGTTACTTTCACAAATTTAAAGTGACTTTCACGAGTTTGGAGGATTGTGCGCCTGATTTGCAGCTGATGTATCAGATTAGTGTGGGGTCTGCTTGTTTAGGATTAACTTGAACTTCGGATGAGGGCTAAGGTGACCAGAAGCATGAACAGGAGCAGCAGGTATCTTCTCCCCACAGATCTGCCGCTCTACAGGAGAGAGGGGCTGAGCAGAGAGGTGCAGCTCGCGGGAGGCTACACCCCCAACATGGGGACAGGATCAGCTTGAACCAGAGGACCCAGGAGAGAGGGGTGCACAAGGTGCAAAACGCCAGGGCCCATGCCCTATAGGGGCTCTGGCTCATTCACCACAGCTTCCAGCTCCTCCACTACTGCTGCTCTCCCCTCCCCATCCCTTTATGTCACATCCTGTCCCACACTGGGAAATGCCCATACTGTAGCTCCTGGTTAGTTTCTCCAGCGTTAGTTGTTGGTTTCAGCACTTTTCCTGGAAACAAAGGGAGCTGAGGTTAGAGAATATTAACTGAATGATAACTTGATCGTGCTATAACATTCAAGTAGTCTGCCCAAAACAAAAGAGTCCATCAATTCTTTTCGTTTCCTGTGCTGAAATCACCCATTCTTTTCAAGTTTATTTTCAACATCAGCAATGGTTTGGCTTTTTTTTATCCTGATTAGAGATGTGTTGCAGTGATCTCTACACAATTGTACAAGGCTTGCTGTGTTTGAAGAATTAATTGCAAATTTGTGAGGGTGTGCAAAGCGTACAAAGGTGAAACTTATATAAGTGCATAGAAGTCAATGCCTTCATAGATTCCTGATCACACCAGCACTAATGTTGAGTCCTTTGCTGTCTGGAATGATCCAAAAGTAATTGTCAGTCGACCTATTTGTATTCATGACTGGCCTGGTGATTCAGCTTACCTTCCAGGCTACAGGGTAAATTGAGTGAGGCTGTGCTGCTGATGAAGAATCTTTGCTGTTTTTTTCTTGCTTTTATTCTCATTGTCTATGTCAGTGCAGTAACTGAGTGTGGCTCAACACGTATATTGAGTGGATAATTGGACCATGCAGATGAGGAACATCCGAGGCCCATAACCTGACCTCTGTTGAGGTGGCTAATGTAAACTAATCTCGGATGCCACAGTTGGTTGGCCTCAGTACCCTTGATTGAGGAGAGAGTAGAGGGGAAAATTGGCAATCACAAAGAACCTAAATTAAATAATTCTAATTGGCATTTAAGATTCCATTCTCACGGCTCACCTTTCACCCCATCTGATACAGTTCTGCTGTCTCAGATCAAACATGTGTTCAGATCCGGCTGTTTTTAAAAAAATCCCAAAGCCAACCTCCTAACACAAAATTAAATTCAGACGAAAATCTTTTTCATCCCATTTGGTCTGAAGCAATATCAACCCTACTGTCCTTTCATCACAGTTTCACATCATTTCCTAAATTACTTCAGTGTACTGGCCTCACCCTTCTTTTCTTGGCAGCCATTGCAACTATTGATTACCAGCTGAAATATTTCCTGACATCTGTCCTAAATTTACATATCACCAACTTCTCTTACCCTGCTTCTATGGCCTAACTGGAGTTTAATTTTGGGTTTATTTTCACTATTTTGTTATCATATACCTTTTTGTCTCTTTTCAAAGCTAGAGCCCTGTCTTATGAACCCATCCTTCATATAGCTTGCACCTATGCAAACATTGCACAGGGATCGCAGTGTAATAATGAGGAGGAGGAGCCCTAACCAATTTTTCCTCCCTAATTTAGGACACTGTAGTCCTAATATTACTAGCCCTGGGTATGGTCAGCTAATTCCGCATAGATCAGGTACAAACCTTAAATACTCCTGACCAGTATGTATCAGAGATGGTCTATCTTTAATTTTGAGCAAGTCCACCTTATTTTTCCTTTGTAAATGTTCTAATATTCTAATGTTCTAGTATTGATCCTTTTCCTGAGTTGTGGGAGTTTAAAAATGTGAGTTAGAGTTGTCAAGGGAAGAATGTTTTAAATTATCATTTTGCAAGCGGTCATATTTCGCTGGTATCTGACATCTAGTCAATATGAGTGAGTGTAAGTCATATGGCAGTGTGATATCTAATCCTGTCACCAGGTCAGTGGGAGGCTCCCATCTCTGATGGCCAGACATGCCGAGACTGAACCGATCTCCAAAACCACCGCCTCTACAGATGTTAATTGTGAGATTACTGGAGAACAACCTCCAGTTCTTTGCCCCTCCCTGGTGTTCTGAGCTCTCTTTTCCTACAAGGAGAGTGAGTGAGAGAATTGGAATGTGTTGAACAGATGATGGACATTTGTTGAGAGTGATGATGAGGGAGAAGTGTAACATTGCATTAAGGGTGAGTGTCTTGTGCTGGATGGATGGATGGGGATGTGAAGAAGTGGATAGTCAGAGGGAGATGGGTGCATCTGGAAGATAAGTTGTAGCAAGGATTGGTGTGCTGGAATAGACTTGAGAAGGCAGAGGGAGGAGAAGGCATGACGGACACATCATGTGATGGATGGAGTTGAAAGTGGCACATACTAACCTTTCCTGTCCTGATTAGGTCATTAAACTGATTTTGGCTCTGAATCCAGGGACATGGCACCACATTCCTACTGCTCAGCTCCTGAGCAACCTCCAGCCATGCCTTCTTGCTTTTACAGGACAGGGTCTCCGTGTGGGTCCTTACAGCCCAGCATCACATCTGGGGAAGCATCCCTAAAGTGAGAGACAGAGTTTGGAGTGTTTGGACTCTATTATGATACTTACTTCCTCTGTTCTCCCACCTCTGGATCCATTAACTGTCCCTTTAAGTAGTTCAGTTGCCATCGATCCATGTGCATTGTCATCATGCATCATTCATGCAAGTTAGTTGGGAAACCTGGAAGTTAGATGCAGATGCAATGGCTGGGTTAAAACACTACTGACCGACGTGCTGCATTAAACCTGGGTTGCCCATGCATCATCAGTCACCTCCCTCCCCTGACTCCTCGTCATGTTAAAACTACCCTGCTAAGCTGGAGAAATATTTACACCCACTTTATGTGCAAGGATCACTTATTTTGCTTTCATTTATTAGTTCTTTCAATGAAATAATAGAATTGTAAAACCTGAAAATGTAGCTGACAAACAACATCTATAAAATGTCAGCAAATTGTCATATAACACAGTTTTGGATGGTACTAATGCTGTCAAACACAACTATCAGTTTATTATTTTCTGTACAGTAAATAAGGTAGTTTGTCATATCCTGTAATCGTGCAGTGCAGTCTGTTTGAGTCTGGTTGTGTTGAATTAATAAGCTAATGTAAAGCCAAGATTGAAGGTGATGTAGGAGATGTAGCCTCTGTTATATGATCATTGTGATGTGACGTTCAGAGATATCTTGAGGGTTGACGACACCTGCCTGTAATGTGAGTATCTTCAGCAAAGCATCCTTTGTAACCTCAGCATTGGCTGTGTGCATGTAACATGTTAATAAACAACAAGTCTGAGTCTGTGTCCAAAAATCCACTTTGGGCATATAGACTATACAGTGTGAGGAAACAAGCATTCTTAATGGATGCAGTTAAAACTTCATGTGTAGATATGAGGGATTTTGATAGAGTTCATGGAGGGAAACTGTTTAACTGGCAAAACTTGGACCCTTGGGTGCAGGGTAAATTGCAAGAACCAGGGAGGAGATGAGAAAATAAAATATGATCTGGAATGCGCTGCCCGTGGAAAAAGCAGATTCAGTAATGACTTCCAAAAGGGAACTGGATATATATATTTGTTAAAGAAAGATTTGCAGTGCTATGGGGAAAGAGCAGGGGATTGGGTCAAATTGGATGGCTCTTTCAAAGATCAGGCACAGGTACATTGGACCGAATGGCCTCTTTCTATGCTGTGGGGGATGGAGTGGGGGGGTGGGGGGGTTATAGAATCATAGAATACTACAGCAGAGGAGGCCATTGAGCCCATTGACTCTGGACGAGCTTTCTCAAAGAGCTGTTTAGTTAGTCCCACTCCCCTGCTCTTTTCTCATCCTTACAATTTTCCTCCTTCAAATATTTGTTGAATTCCCCTTTTAAAGATTATAATTGAATCTGCTTCTACCATCCTATCAATGCATTCCAAATCCTAGCCATTTAATATGTAATAAAAGCCTTTCCTCACATTTGTTTCTGGTTCTTATTGCCAATCAATTTGAATTTGTTCTCTCTAGTTACTAAGTCTTCAGCCATTGTAATCAGTTTCTCTTTATTTACTCTCTAGATACTTCATGATTTTAAACATCTCTATCAAATCTCCTTTTAGTCTCCTCTGTCCTCAAAAGAACAACCCCAGTTTCTCTAATCTCTTCACGTAACTGTAATTCCTCATCCCTAGAACCATTCTCTTAAACGTTTCTGTGATTCCTCACTATAAGCATCAACTGCAGAAGTACTTCTGAAAACGTATGAAACACAATGACTGCTTTGTGCAGTTCAAGGAGCTGTTTGCAGCTGGCTATAGTGAGATTACCCCAATGGATCAGACAACCCCACAAGCTCCAACCACTGTGCCCCTTCCCCAGGGCCCATAGAACTCCTGAGACTGACACAAGACTTTCTTGCCAGCCTGTTGCAGATGATGAGCTGCACCTTGTGGAGGATGATGCACAATTTGTCACCCACATTGTGCCACCCTGTAGCTTCAGGATCTCGTCCAACACGTGCCCCAAAAAGGTTGGGAATGCCAATTTCATCACCATCTGGGGGATGGTGGTGTTTACACACAGCTGGTATCTCGATTTAGATAATCTCTTTACATATTTCTTCTACCCGACTTCTGTAAAGTACTCTTGTTCTGTTACTCCAGCCATTGTGTATAGCAGGCAGGCAAATTGCGTGGCGTCAATGCTTTCAGGGCATTTTGTGAAGGAGGTCTGGTAAGGATGGGATTATTTTTGGGTGTGATGGCTCTCACATTGAAACAATACACCTACTTTCCACGTTCAAACAGAAGGTGGCCTTTCAGTCTGTTGGCCCTAATCCAACACAAGCTCCACAATAGAGCGCTTTGCTCTTGCTCTGCATCCTTGAATATCTTTCTTTGGATGTTTGTCTCATATCCTGTTAATTAAGAATGAATACTTGGGCGTTGTCTGCTGGCCTCTGTGAGACTGAACCATAGTGAGTCAGCAACTGTGCATTAGGAGTGGAGAACACTAATGCAGGAGGGCAGGTGGCTATTCTGATTTGTTGATTACACCCTTTGAAGACATGATTTTAGATATGATCCTGACTAAGGAGCCAGTCTGGTTTTTCTTGAAAGCTGTCGTCCATTTAGACCATGGTTAAAATTAGGAAGAGGAAACAAGAACAGAATTGTAATTGGACTTAATGGCTGGAAGTTGTGCCTGAAAACTTTTACCCTTTTCTCTGTGTGCTTGTTATGACCCTAAGTCCATAAACTAGTCAAAATTGTGTTACAACACCCTCGCACCCTGAAAGTGGGATAAAAAAAATGGGCCCACTTCTATCCCATTCCTCTTCACAATTCACAGGAATTATTTGGTTCCCAACAGGCTCAGTAAAAAGAAATGCAGAGTATTTATCCGTGTTACTCTCTTCCTCTCCAAATGTGTTGTCAGGTGTCCATGCATTGTCATCTTTCCCAGAATTCCATCATGAAATCAGATATCCACCCCTGTCACAGGGGCCCTTATCAAAGTCACAAATTAAATCCCACATGACTCTGTTAATGATAAACTACCTCTCATCGTCTTCTTACCCGGTCTGCAGCCTTTGACACCGTTGACTATGCCATGCTTCTCCAACACCTCTCCTCCATCTTCTAGTTAGGTGGGACTGTTAGGTTGCCTGGTTCCATTCTTAACTATCTAGTCATAGCCTGAAATTCACCAGCAATGTCTTCTCTTCCCACTCCTGTATTGTTACCTATGGAGTCCTCCAGGGATCTATCCTCAGCCCCCTCCTATTTCTCATCGACATGCTGCCCCCTTGGTCAAATTATCTGAAAACGCAATGTCAGGTTCCACACGTACAACGATGACACCCAGCTCTACCTCTCTTGACCCCTCCACTGTCACTAATTTGCTATGTCGGACTGCTTGTCAGACATCTAGTATTGAATGCACAGAAATTTCTTCCAACTAAATATCAGGGAGACCAGAGCCATTATCTTCAATCCCCATTACAAACTTCACTCCTAGCCACTGATTCATCCCTCTCCCTAGCAACTGTCTAAAACTGAACCAGAGGGCAGAATCATCCCAGAAATCGGCAAAGTCTGATATCGGGTGGGGAAAGCGGTGTTTGACCCGCCAATGGCAATGGCGGCTCTTTATGTCATACCGTGTGGCACTTTATTGAAAAAATGCAGAGCGACGGGTTTCACGTCGAATCGCTGGCAGGGCGGCCTCGGGTTCATCCACCCCATCCACCCCACCATCATCTCAGGCTTTCAGTAATCTGGGTGCCGTATTTAAAGGGTGCTCCTGTACAAAACTGGCTCTCTCTAAGGGATCGGAAGCTGCTGGAAAGCCATGGCTGCCAAAGAGAGGAAATATGTTGCCCCCATATTTAGTGATGCCTCCCTCGGGCACCTACTGGACGCAGTGGAGGCCCGCCATAATGTCCTCTACCCCTGCTCTGGACAAAGACCAGCAAGCAAGGTCACCAATCCAGCATGGGAGGCAGTGGCATCGGTGGTCAGGACCAATGCCCCACAAAAAGAGAACAGATACCCAGTGCCGAAAGAGGATGAATGATCTCCTCTGTCCCGCCAGGGTAAGTCACTCTTCTCATCACTCTCAACTCACAAACCCATCACACATCCACAGGGATCTCACTCACTGCCAGTTCAAGGGACATCACCATTCACTCTCTCATCTGTCCTGCAGATCGTGTCCTCATCCCATCCATGGCACCGTTCAGCACCACATATACCAGGCATCCCTGTCATCTGGCCTAGCATGCATCCTGCTTATACTCTCTCCATCTGCATTCATGTAGGACAAGCTGACACACAACAGAAGGGAGAGGCCACAGACTGGTGGAGGAATGCCCAACATCAAGGTCCTTACAGACTTTGAAAATAGAGCCATCCAGGTGGCCGATGACAATCTGGACCGTTCCTGTGCTGACAGTGAGGTCGGCGGTGCGCAACCAAGTGAGGATCCAGCAGTGCAACATCCGTCAGACAACTATGCTGTGAGTAAGGTCCCCTGTTCCCCAGTCCCCTGCCATGCACTAATTATCTCTCCTTGTTTTCGCAAGCACATCTGGGAAGCAACTGAGGGGGTCCACGAGCCAGGTCCTTGAATCCAGCCTCGCGGACACCAGGGAAGAGGAATCCGTAGGCACCGACATTGAAGACCCATCACAGCACTCACCCACACCCTCCACCAGCACAGAGGCACACACTTCAGTGACACCTAGTTCTAGAGTAGCCTTGGGGCCACAATCTGGTGAGCACATTGCACTGTCTGATCCACATCGGGTTTCCGGCACTTGGAGGAGTGCTAGAGGCCAGAAATCTGCTGAGTCTGAGTCAGATGAGGAGCCTCTGGACTTGGTCATACCTCAGTTGCTGGAGCTGCAAAGGCAAGCTTGGGAACATCAGGAAGGGATGTCCGCTGCACTCCTCAGATTGCAAGGCACGATGGAGGAGTCCTTCCAACTTAAGCCTGAGGTGATAGTGCTGGCATTCCAACGCACTGAGGTCAACACTGGTAGGGTGGCAGTTGCTATGGAGACTTCGTTCAGGCCATTGGTCCTGCACTGCTGTAGGAGCCGCTCTCCATCACTGAGGCACTTGTTGGCATCCATCAGTCTCAACACGAGAGGGGGGCGAGGCATCTCGCGTTCACTCCAGCTACCCTTTCCTCTCCAGGGGTCAGCCAGGGGCCCTCGGGTACCCAGAGGGAGGAGGATCAGCAGGTGCACACACTGGAGCCATCCACCCAGGTGACTCCAGGAATGTCTGGCCCATCCGAATCCCCTTTTCCTGTGACCCCAGGTGCTCCAGCTCAGCAGGCCGAGGAGGGTGGCACTGCCACACAGCAGGGTCCCGAAAGCAGGCCCGGGCCTTTCCTGTCTCGACCCTTCAGAGGCCGCCTGTCTAGGTCATCACAGACAGGGTGTAGTGGTCAGCAGGTTTCCCCCTCTGGGGAGCACCAAGACATAGTGGCAGGGTTAAAAAGGTCAAGAAGATTTAGTTGCACAATGTGGGCACGGGTGTTAATCACTTGTACGTAATGTTGACCATTGTAAATACACTCCCAAGAATGTCTCCTTGTCTATGGCTCCTTGTTATGATGAGCAGTGTTCGTGTCAATCAGATGTGAACTGTGCTGCCGTTGTTTCCTGCACAAAACAAAGACCACTGTCACAGCCCAGGGTCTCTCCCCTGTGCAGTGTAACCCTTTTAGCACAATGATTTTCCAGCTTCAAAGTCACTCTCCAGATCAGTGATGTCTGCACCTCCGTGTGGCTTGGGTTTGCTGTAAGAATCTCGTACCCAAGTGTCACTGGGTTCCGTGATGTTCTCTGTGTGCCCTCAGCATCTTAGAGGCGGGGCTCCCCCCCCCACCATCTCAACACCATTCCTGACAGGCGAAGGTGTGGTGCTGAAGGGAACAGGTGGTGAAGCCTACCAAAGGACCAAGTTGTCTTAAAGTCCATGTACCCACTGTATCTCAGCAGCATCTCCATGATATGAGCCCCTTCACAGAGCGTATGTGTGCTGCCCTCAGCCAGACAGGTGTCAAACATTCCCAGATGCAATGTTAAGATCTCAGGAGTGTCCTCACTGCATCTCGTCATCCTCCTCCTGGAATCTTGTGGCAATGAGGGCCTCACAATCTTGCCGGTCCCATCTGGCCAGTACAAAGGCCTCATCGCCTGCATTCTCCCCTTCCAGGACCTCATCACCCTCATCTCCTTCGACTTCCTCCTCATCGGAGGAGATGTGCAGCTCTTGCATCTCCTCATCATCCACATCCTCCCCCACTTTGCATCGCCAGGTTGTGTAGTGCACAACAAGCCACGATGATGCATGACACCAAATCTGTCGAGACACCGGAACCTCATTTCCAGGATGCCAGTGGTGTGCTCAACCAAACTCCGAGTTCCAGCATTAGCCTTGTTGTAACTTCTCTCACCAGGAGTCTGAGGCCATCACACGGGTGTCATCAGCCACGTCCTTTGTGGGTAGCCCTTGTCCCTTAGGAGCCAACCCTGCATCCTGTGTGGTCTCTGGAGGATGTCAGGGTTCTGAGACCTGCTGAGGATGTACGAATAATGGACGCTTCCAGGGTACTTTGCACAAACCTGCATGATCCATTTGTTATGGCTGCAGACAGCTGAACAATGAGAGAGTGGAAGCCTTTGTGGTTCATACACAGGACTGCTAGTTGCCAGGGTGATTTAAGAGCCATGTGAGTGCAGTCGATGACTCCCTGCACCTGTGGTAATCCAGAAATCTCAGCAAATCCCAGGGCATATGCTTCCTGACTTGCCGGATCCCTGTCGAAGTTGGCAAAGGTGTTTGCCATGGCAAAAAGGGCTTCTATGACATCCTGGACATATTTGTGGGTGAAGTCTTGTGAGATTCTGCAAAGATCCCCAGCGGAGCCTTGGAAGGAGCCACTGCTGTAGAAATTGAGCGCGGTGGTAACTTTAACTGCCGACGGCAGTGGATGCCCTCTGAGTCCCCGTGGTGCCAACTCCTGCAGAAGGTGGCGTATGTGTGTGACCAGTTCCCTTGACATGCGCAGGCATCAATGACACTGATTTTTCCTCATCTGCAGGTAGCAGATGCACCGTCTGTAGACCGTGGGTTTAGCAATGCGCCTACGAATGACAGCTCTGCAGGGTTCATTCTCTACGTGTGGAGGAGGCCCTGCCACCCCTTGGTCTCCAGCGTTCTGCTCCTCCTTTTGGCGATTCAGGCACCTCTGTCGCATTCTTCCCCTTCTTCTCTCCTGCCTATAAGCAATGAGGCAGACAGCGAGATCACCAGGCTCCATGTTCCTGATGGTCTCCTCACTGCAGTATCAAAGAGAGAGACGCAAGGGTCAGCAATTGTCTCCTAAGGGCCGCTCTTGGTCAAGTAATTGCCTGCAGCTGCCTCTCAAGACCCCTTAATGCATGCCGGAGAGTCCAGGCCACCACATGGATGCCCAGTGTTTAGTGTGTATGATGGTTCACTATGCCCGCACCCAGCACCGCGCCACACAACATGACCGAGTGGCAGCAGCTTCGACCACTCGACTGCATCTTCAACTCTCATCTCAGACACAGGCCCTGTCCTAACCTGGACTCCAAGGCTTCCCGGTTTGCTTGTACCATGAGGGTGACTTTTCAATGTCAACTGAAACATAATGTGAGGGAATGGAGCGCACCCTCCGTCAGTGTTCATTGGCCACCTCTCCCAAGGGGATCCTCAGGCTTGCCCAGTCACACAATGGTTCTGCATAGCACTCATTTGAGTTCGCAGTGTATATGCGAAGAGTGAACAGTAGAGGAGCAATCATTGACACTGTGAGGAATTAGTGCTGCTTGAGTGGGCACAATTGCTTGACTAGGCTGACTCCAAGCATGTCAATTGAGCTCAAGCTAATTCACTCAGCTGCAGTGGAATGTTCATCTTTGGTATGTTTTGCCACTAGCCCGGCCGTTTTCTCCCCCACCCCCAACCCCCTCGCCCCCGCATGTGTTTGTGCTCAAACTTCAGTTGGTGCTGACATGACCCTCCCAGCACTGTTGCCCTTGCCTGAGGTTGTGTTCTCCCCCTTCCCCTCTGCCACTGTCACATGGCACCACAAGCCAGCCACAAAGAAGCCACTGCCAAGACTTGCCTGGGACCCCACGGAATGTGCAGAGTTGCTGGGATCATCACAAGCGCTGTGCAAAGTTGTGTGCACTCACCTCCAAGCTCCCCTCAAAGTTGAAGTCGCCAGGTTTATGTCTTTTAAAGGCAGTTGTAAATCACACCGTCGTGAGATTGAAATTTGCCATGGGGGGATGATTCCAGCGAGTGGCCACAATAATTACGTGCAAATTTATTATAATTAAGTTCCCGACGTTCAATGGCGGGAAACACGACCCACCATTGATGCGGGGAAGGGATAATCACATCCTGGATTTACACCATTGGGAAATGATACTAGGGCCTCCTCACAAGATTCTCCGATCTCATCACCGAACACGCCCGTCATGATCGGACTCGGAAAATCCCGGCTATACTGTTTGCAGGCTTGGCTGGAGTCCCATATTCCACCTCCATAAACTTGAGCTCACCTAAATCTCCTGCCTGTATCCCAACTGGCACCTAGTCCCAAACACCCATTGCCCTGCAGTCGCTGACCTACATCGGCCTCCTGTCTGGTAATACCTCAATTTTAAAATTCTCATCCTGTTTTAAGGCCCTCTAAGGCCTTCTGAAGAAGATTACAGAGAAAGGAAGAATAACTTTGTCTGTAATCTTCTTCAGTTCCACAACTCTCCAATGTACGTGCGGTCCTCAAATTATGGCCTGTTGAGCATCTCTGATTTCAATCACTCCACCAAGGGCAGCTGTGCCTTCAGCTGCCTAGGCCTTATGCTCTAGAATTCCCTCCCTAAACCTCTCCACCTTCCTAACTCTTTCTCTTCCTGTGAGATGCTCCTTAAAACCTACCTATTTGACCAAGTTTTTGGCCACCTATCCTAATATCTCCATACATGGTTCAGTGTCAAATAGTGTCTGATAACACTCTTGTGAAGTGGTTTGGAACATTTTACTTTATTGAAAGCATAAGATAAATTCAAGTTGTGCCTGTTGATGATGGCATTTGGTCTTAATTGCCTTTAGTAAGGAGAAATTCGAGCGCAGGTTGTGACAAAAGAAATGAAGTGCTATTGTTCTGTCTTAGTCGTTGTAGTGATTCTTGTAGCTCAGTCTCAGGACATTAGAATTCTTTGCTCAGTTTAACTCAACACGCATGTGGTAAAGATTTATCAGTTATTTCCAACATGAGGAAAGACTCAAACTAATTCAAACTAGGCTGAATTTCGCCCCGAGATCCCACTAAAAGCTTAGTATGCTAACCCACTGATATGAGCCAACATCTTATGTGTAACCACCTTGCAACCAAAGATGAAAGCTATATTTACTGAATTATGTTCCATTTCAAATTCAATAAGTGACTTACTTTGTTTTTCAGCCCCGACAAAATCGTATACAGTGGAGGAAGCAGTGGAAACCATTGGATTTGGGCGATTCCATGTTTTGCTGGTCACAATCATGGGAAGCACCAATGTAAGTACTGGGAGAATAGAGACTGTAGGGACCTCTGTAGTGCACACTGCCAGAACTTTGACTGGGGGTTAACAAAAGGTAATGTTTTGCCATTGCTTTCAACAAATGAATAATACAGAGCAGAGACGGAAGTGCAATTCAATAAAAACAGAAAATGCTGGAAATACTTGGCAGGTCTGGCAGCGTCTGTGGAGAGAGAAACCATATTCATATTTCAGGTCGGTGACCTTTTCATCAGAACTGGGAAAAGTTAGAAATGTGATAGTTTTAAGCAGGTAAGGTGAGGAAGGTTGGAAAAAGAACAAATGAGAAGGTCTTCAGTGATAGAGTGGAAGGTTGGAGAGTTGGTTGCACAGAAACAAAGGGAGTGATAATGGAACAAGCAAAGAAGCAGATGTGTCCAGAAGAGGTGTGAATGGCAGGACAATGAATAGCTGCCAGCTGAAAAGAAAGGCAGGAGAAAAACAAGATTAAGACCGAAACCTGTGGAGAAAAGAAAACAAAATGGGGGCAGAGACCCCCTTCTGAAATTGTTGAACTCAACGTTGAGTCCAGAAGCTGCAAAGTGGCAAGTCAAAGTGAGGTGCTGTTCCTTCAGCTACACTTCAGTACAGCCCAAGTACAATGAAATACCTTGTCCTTCTGCCTTTATTCATTCTGCCTTTATCCACCCTACAACAGGAAAAACCCTGAAGTAGAAACTGCTAATCTTAAAATCACAGTAAACATGCCAGTGGAAGTGGAAGAATTCATTACAAAGGAGTTTCCACTCGGAAATGCCATATCAAAGCCAATGGGTTTAACATTTTACCAAATCTCTGTGCAAATTCCTCTTGATAAACCAAATCTCAAGTGTCTGAGAGACAGGGGGCAGAATTTAATGCTCCCCCAGCGGCAAGCTTGAAGGCTGGGTGCACTTAATTTAATTTAATAGGTACTCTGCTGCCTTCCTGCCTCCACCCCAATTAAGTCCAGGCAGGAAGGTTTGCAGTTGGTCTTCCCTGCTGGATGGAAATTGAGGCTCTTAAGTGGGCAATTAATTCCCTCTTAAGGGCCTCATTCTGTCATCATTGATATTCAACCAGCAGCGGGTGAGGGACTTGCCACGCAAGGAGCCCAAAAAGCAAAATCCCGTTGGGTTTGCTTGTGGGTTCCCAGGGTGGGTCCCTCGTCAAGGGACCTGGCATCAGGAAGGTGAGTCTGCTGAGAGCCATCTCCTTGCCTTTTCTTCTGACCCACTTTCCCCTGCAACCACCATCCCACCTTCGCTCATCTGTGGTCTGGGTCCCTTGGCAATCCTAAGCCTTCAGTGGGTGCATTGCTGGCGGCTGCCACCTCTCCTGGTGGTGCTGACAGGTAATGAAGAGCTGCCAGCCTCTGACTGGCTGGCAACTCTATTTCTACTTCTGGGGTCCTAAACCCTGGGGAAGGCCCACTGCTGGCCAGTTAAGTGCCTGATAGGCACTCAGTACAACAGGTCTTCCCAACGGAGGTGACACAGGCTCTTGCTGGCTCTCCAACTGAGGGGTGAGACCCCAGTTGCCTGGATTAAATTCTGCCCAGGATGATGCAGGAAACAGCCATGACATTCCAGTACTGAGTCACATAGAATTTTACACTGCAGAAACAGGCCATTCTGCCCAATTATACTCTGCCAGTATTCATCTCAACTTATTCCTTACCTCCTCACGTATTTAAATACATCAGGTGACATCATCAACAGTGCAGCACTCCCTCAATGTCAACCTGGATTATGTGCTCAAACTCCTACACAGGGGTTGAACCCACAACCTGCAGACTCTGATTCGAGAGTGCTACCACAGAGCCAAAGTCGACACTCAGTTGCAAGGGAAAGGGGGAAATTTTGATTCTTGGCAATGAAACATGACGATTGAGGGGAATATTGTAGAGGTACCTGAGATAAGAAACACTGGCTGTTCTGTCCCACAAGGCATGTCCTAAGTCAAGATTCAAACATGAGATTCTTGAGAAGAAAAAATTAGAAGCTGAAGTGGTTTCTTCATAGTCTTTATCTTCTCCTGAGTGGGCTGCAACCAAGGCTAAAGAGGCCCACCTATCCTTTTCAGTGGGAGGGGACCAGCCACAGCAATCTGATGCAAGCATATCAACCCAATATTCAGAACTGGTAGTACGGTCTCCACTTGCTGGAACTGTCTGGAGTGAGATCTGAACTCAACCCATCTGACAAAGGTGGAAATACTGCCACTGTGCCAATGAACACTCTTTCCCCATGGGAGTACCCAGTGTCAATATTTCGATTTCCACCCACCAGTGCTGTCTGGGAAAGAGCTGGAATTCTTCACGCTCTGAGGCGGGAGCGCTTTCACCAAGCTGCTAGATCGCTCCAATAAATTGGGTAGAAGAGATAAATGGAATTCTAAGTAGGAAAAATAATTATTTGAGGATGAGTTGAAATCTCTGACTATTATTGAATCTTGATTTTAACATATCCCTGGTTGTTTCTTCAGGTGGCTGAAGCCATGGAGATCATGCTTCTAGCAGTCATTTCCCCAGTCATTCGTTGTGAATGGCGCCTGGAAGAATGGCAGGTTGCCATGGTTACCACTGTAAGTTTACTCCTTTGCTTCCATTACTATTTAGGGTTATTATGTCTGTGTTATAGTGTCTTCAATTGGCTCCTTATGAGTCAAGAGTGGCATTGTACCATAGCGAGTTTATGACGATTGTCCAGGAACCAAATCCAATCCAAGTCTCAGTTAAGTGAAACATGAATCATTGTGGTCAACTTATTGCTCTAGTTAATGAATAGGACCAACATTTCTTATTGTCTTCAGGTTTTTAAAACTGAAGCTTGGAGTTGCTTGGCTGCTCTTTTCTGATTCACTCTTTCTCTCTTCTATTTTGGTGTATTGCACTTGAGCCCTTTGCTTTTGGTTTTCCAATGAAGTAATTTTTCACTTGGAGTGTTATTGTTCATGATTTTTTTTACATTTAAAAGAAGTCCTTGTGTTTATATGTGCCTTTCACAACCTCAAGGTGTCCCAAAGTTCTTTTCCTTTCAGCTAGGTGGAATCTTATCAAATGCTTTTAGAAGTTCATAGGGACACAACTATAGACATTCTACTGTATACTACTTTAATTGTTTCCTCAAAACTTTCAATCAGGTTTTTTTGTCATGGCCTATCCTTTATAAATCCATTCCTGCAAAAGTTCAGTTATTCTGTCCTCATTTATAGATTCCAACAACATCCATACAGCAGATGTTAGACTAACAGGTCTATCATTTTCTAGTTTCCCTCACCTTTCTTATATAATTTCCAATTAAAGGGACACAGTTCCTGAAATGGAAGATGATGGAAATGTTCTCACCTGCTTCCTTTAAAACCCTAGGATTGAAGCCATCTGGTCCTGGGGATTTGTCACTCTTTAGTGCCATTATTATTTCTAATACTGTTTTCTGGCTTGTGGTAACTTCAGTGGGTTCGAAACCTCAACTCATTATTAGTTTATTTGGAATGTGTGGTGTATTATCCTCTTCCTCTCCTGTGAAGACTGGAACAAAATAGTTATTCAACAGCCTGCCATTTCCTTATTATATGCAATAATAAAGGGCCCACATTGCCCTTGACTACCTTTTTTTCTTAAAATAATTGTAAAAACTTGTTAATCTATATATCCCTCCTAAATTTCATTTCATATTCCCTATTTGCAGCTCTTGCAATCTTTTTTTGTCTTGCTTTGCTGCTCTTTGTATCTCCCAGTTCCCTGGATCTACACATTTCTGCACTTTTATCTGTTTTATTCCTTTATTGGTTATTACATAGCAACTCATTTAAACGACATTGTTAACAACACAAGATGCTTTACATGTAATCAGACAAAAATCAACACCCAATAAAATATGTTTACAATTTGCTAGCAGAATGGATAGAGGAATTGTTCACAGATGGAGTCATGATGTGTCAACGTGAATTACAGACCAGGGGTTATTTCAAAATATTGAATTTCATTGTCAACAGAGATACCTAATTCTTAATGAACAACAGCCATCACAGATATAAAGAACAGCAAGTTTTTACAATAATGGTTTTTACAGATGGTTTCAATCCCAGGGTTTTAAAGAAAGCAGGTCAGAACATTTCCATAATCTTCCACTCCAGATTGGAAATTATTCAAGGAAGGAGAGAGAGAAATTTTCTGCTAAGGTCCTGTGATCGACTAAAATTAGATCTTTCCTTTAGTTTTGTTATTTCTCACCACTTATGTCAGCCATGGTTTTTCTTAATATTTGATAAGTGTTCCAGAGTCAATCCAGGTGCTGTGATTGGAGGATTGTAATCCTCTATGGAAGGATGAACACGATGGCTTGAATGGCCACTCTGATCCTTTTTAATCTTTGAGATTTACTTGCCTTTTGATGCTAACTTTGAGCTCCTGATCCAATGGCCTGATATTACAATGATGGACAGGAGTCAACCCAGGACAACATCAGCTGGCGTCATTATCTGTACATCGAGGAAAAAATTGTTCAACTCCCTATGTGGAATATTTTTATTGGAATGGTTTATAATCATGCCCATTGATGTCCAGGCCTATTCTTTTCACTGTTTACCAACTGTACAAGTGTCAGCTCTTAGTGGGGGTGGGGGTGGGGGGAACAAACAAGACGCACTATGATGGCTTTTTGTTAATTTAGTGTAATTAAGTGAAAATAAGGCCAAGCTGTGAGTAATTTGTGCCTTGAAACACATTTATTTCAGATGGTGTTTCTAGGCTTCATGTCGTGCAGCTGGGTTTGGGGTTACCTTGCTGATAGATTCGGCCGTTGGAAGGTGAGTCAAGAATTTGTTTCTAACAACAGGTTGCACTTGTGTGTGTGTGTGTATATATATAGCATCTTTAATATAATAAAATGTCCCTAGGCGCTTCACGGAGGTAATATAAAACAAAATATGACAATATGACACTGAGCTATGTAAGGAGAATTAGGGCAGATGGCCAAAATCTTAGTAAAAGAGATAGGTTTTAAGGTGTGTCTCAAAGGAGGAAAGCGTGGTAGAGAGATGGAAAGGTTCAGGGAGGGAATTCCAGAGCTGAGCACCTATGCAGCTAAAGGCCTGCCTATAGCCATCACAGTGGTGGAGTGATTAAAATCGGTATGTTCAAGGGGCTGTATTTAGAGGAGCTCCGATATCTTGAAGGGTTGAAGGGCTGGAGGAAGTTACAGCGATAGGGAGGGGCAAATTCATGGAGGGATTTGAAAACAAGGATGAGAATTTTAGGATCAAGGTGTTGCTAGGTCAGCAAGCACAAGGGTAACAGGTGAATGGAATTTTGTGCAAGGTAGGACATAAGCAACAGAGTTTTGGATGACCTCAAGTTTACTGAGGGTGGAATGTAGGAGTCCAACCAGGGGTGCGTAAGAATGGTCAAGTCTGGAGATGGCAAAGGCATGAGTGAAGGTTTCAGAGGCAAAAAAGCTGAAGCAGGGACAGGGATGGCCAATGTTACGGAAGAAGAAATAGGCGGTCTTAATGACAGCATGAATGTGTGGTTGGAAGCTCACCTCAGGGTCAAGTATGACAGGGTCAAGTATGACACTGAGGTGGAGAACAGTCCGGTTCAACTTCAGACTGTTGCCAGAGAGAGGATGGCTAGGGAGCGGAGTTTGTGGTGCAGACCTAAAACAATGGCTTCCGATTTCCAATATTTAATGGCAGGATATTTCTGCTCATCCAGTACTAGGTGTCAGATAAGCAGTGTGACAATTTAGAGTGGAAGATTCGAGAGATACTCTTCTCACAAGAGGGATCAGAATTTATCTTTGTGTAATGAACACCCTTTGATTTTTGCAAATGCCCAGTACAATAATGGGATCTGAATTTTATATTCCCCTTAGTGTACTGGATAACAATTAGCTGCTGAATTCCAGAAATGTTTTGTGGGTTGACTGAACTAATTTCATTTGTGAAAGTGCAGCCACCGGGAAGAGGAGAGTATCATTGCTAAATTTCACACATTTCTACTTCAATTGAAAACCATAAGTAAAACATTACTGACTGTCTTCCTGTAGCTCACTAACCTGCTTATTGACTTTCCCACTTTGTTCAACAAGTGATATGTTTGCCTTTATTGCAAGGGGGTTGGAGTTTCAGAACATGGAAGTTTTGCTACAATTGCTTAGGGCTTTTTTGACACCACACCTGTAGTACTGTTCACAAGTTTGGTCTTATTACCCAAGAAGGCTAGGTTTGCCTTGAAAGGGGTGCAACAAAGGTATGCTAGATTGATTCCTGGGATGAAATAGCTGTCCTATGAGGTGAAATTGATTAGAGTGGGCCAATATTCTCTGGAGTTTAGAAGAATAAGAATTGAGCTTACTAAAAGGTATTATTATTAGAGTACTTGACAAGGCAGATGCTGAGAAAAGTTTCTCCTGGCTGGGGAATAGAACAGAAGGTCACACTCTCAGGATAAGGGGAATGACCATTTAGGGCTGAGATGAGGAAATATTTCTTCACTTAGGGAGTCATAAATCTTTGGAATTTTTTATCCCAGATAGCTGTGGGTGTTCAGTCATTGAGTCTAATTAAGGCAGGTCGATAGAGTCTTGGGTACTGAGGGGCTTGAGGGATATGGGGATAGTTTGGGATGGTGGAATTGAGGTAGAAGGTTAGCCATAATCTTGTTGAATGGCGGAGCAAGCTCAAAGGTCCAAATTGTACCCCTGTTTCTATATTCTTACGTTTTATAGTGTGTTGAACAAAGAGAAATTGGGACTTGGGGTCAAATGGACACAGATCAGTAGCTATCCGCTTCACAGGGTCAATTATTCATTGAATTTTAAAGGAACGGTAGCTAACTGACATTACTGCAGTGTAACTAACGCATGCTAGTCACAAAGCTTTACTATGTATGTTAGCATAGTGATCATTATACTGGGAGTAGTAATTCTATTGATCCAGAGTAATAGTCTAGAGAATGTGGGTTCGGAAAACCCAACATGGCAGTTTGAGAATTTGAATTCAGTTGGTAAAATAGTTGTTTTTTGTAACAGAAAACTGACCATTGAGTTATTGAATTGTTGTAAAAACCCAACTGATTCCCTGAAGTCCTTTAGGAGACAACAATCTGCTGCACTTTCCCAATCAGGCCTATAAGTGGCTCTCATTTCCATCTTCTTCATTTAATTAAAAAATGGCATAAACTTGACCCGGATAAAGGTTTATTTATTCTCTTCCTTTTCTTCAAATATTTTTGAGAAAACAACCAAGTGTTAGAGCCTCAAGAAGAATGTTGTGCCACTAAACGCATCCTGGAAAACTGTGTAGATAACACACTCAAGACTGTAACATTTGCCCTCAGCTGATAAAATCTTAGCCCCTGGCAAAAGATCCAGAGCTATTTAATTTTTTTAGGCAAGGTACACAGTGTCAGTAAGATTAGAGGCTTTTGTTAAATTGGTAGTGTTGGAACCTTGATTCTGATTTTGCTTTCTGTTCCAGATTCTTCTCCTAGTCACCGTCTGGAGTTCCTATTACTCTGGCCTGACTTCCTTTGCACAAACCTACGGCTGGTTTGTCTTCCTCCGTTCCATGGTAGGATGTGGGGTGGCTGGTCATTCACAAGGGTATGAAGCATTTTGCTGTCCATCTTTTCCTTTTTCTGACCAATTACAGTATTGCCCTTTCCCACCTCTGGTTACCAGCCTGCCTGGATGTTACGTGTTTCAATGTTTCCAATGGGTTATTTGTTGGACTAGCTAGGAACGGTTGTGAGGCCCAAAATAGCTTCATCAAAAGCAACTATTATGTGCCTTTGGATTGGACTACTTGGTTGAAAAGGGCAGAATAGATCTAAGGTGCAATTTGTTCCCTATACCTGTTAGTTGCTATAACGAATGATGCTCTTGCAGCATTTTGCAAATGACAAGAATGTTTTAGATCCCCACTGAATAAACTGAACAAAACTACATGTAAGACAAAAAGTTGTATTTCAGCTGTGCTTCGGTTGGTAGTAGTCTTACTTCTAAGTTTGAAGGTTGAGAGCTCATAGTCCCATTCTAGGCAAAATTCTAGGCTGGCACTCCAGTGCAGTACTGAGTCAGTGTGACTTTCAGAAGAGATGTTCAGCTAAGGTCCTGTCTGCTGTCTCAGGTGGATATATTGCACTTTTCCATGGCACTATTTTGAAGAAGAGCAGTGGTGTTATCACCAGTGTTCTGGCCAAAATTTATCCCTCAGTCACCATGAACTGATTATCTGATCATTATCACGTTGCTGTTTGTGGGACCTTCCTTGTGTAAATTGGTTGCTGTGCTTCCAACATTTCAACTGTGACTACACTTCAAAAAATACTTCATTGGTTGTTTGCAAAGCACTTTGAGATGTTGTGAAAAGTATGATATGAATGCAAGTCATCCTTTAAACTTCAGGCAATGTTCAGAACAAAGCATAATTGCCCAGCATTTCCAGGAGATTAATGGGTTTAAAGTATACAAAAGGGAATTACACTTTAACAAGGTGTTATTTACTCATACAAAAGCAAATTGCTGCAGATGCTGGAAACCTGAAATAAAAACCGAAAACTAGGCCAGGCAGCACCTGTGGAGAGAGAAACAGAATTAGTGGGCTGGTTTTTCAACTCCTGCTGGGGCAGGATCAAAGGTGAGCGGGAGATCAAAAAAAATAGCCCTGCCCTCTATGTGGCTCCATCTGAGCCATTCTGCAGGGGTGGATGGGCTGGCAGGGCTACCTATCTGCACATGGAAGTTTGTTAAAAGTCTATTGAAGCCTATTGAAGGAGGCCGATTGGGATTTTCCAGTTGGTCTCCAGGTTCCCGAAATACAAATGTAAACTTTAATCACATGCGGCTTCCTTCAGGCTCTGCTGATGCCCGGAGCCTATGATTGTCCAGGAGGCTAGGTTGGACTGTATTGAGTAGGGTGACAGGGTCTAGCTTAGGTCCCTCTAGGCAGATTTCACCAACAGCTGGGGGGGGCTAACACTCTAGGCAGGCCTAGAAGCCCTCTCTGTCTATCTGGGTGCAGGCACAGGCTGCCATATGGAGGGGCTTCCACCACCCCCTATCCCTCTCGCCCCTCAACCACAGTGATGGCCTGGCTGCAAGATCCTTTCTTTTAATTAAGTTGATAAAGGAAGAATGTGGATGGCTCCATCTTGCAGTGTCTTCTCCCACAATTACTCTCTATTATGGCCTACTGCTTATTTCAAGCTGGAAGGCCTCTGATTGGAGAGCCTGTCTGCCCACCATCATTAATTGGACATCGCGCCTATCTCCAGGCCATTAAGGGCGGAGGTGGGAAGCCCCAAGGAAAATCACAATGAGTGATTGTTTGCGCCCGGGGTCAGCTTCAGAACCCGGAAACAGTCTTGACCTCTATTTTCCCAACTCCGGTCAATGACCTTTCATTAGAACTGCTGAATTTACCCTATAATTTACTTATATTTGTTATTGTATTTAATGTACTGTGGTAATTATAGTTTTGATAAACGTAGGTCTGTAGATTTGAGAATAACCTGTGTTGTAAGATCACATGATCTGTGTAAACCAGTGTGTTAGCAGAAGGGGGAACCTCTACAAGAGAGTTCTTCTTTAGTTATGGAGTTTGATGCACACATGTAGTTGCTGTTGCTTTCTTGTAAATAAAGTTTAATGTTTCCACTAAGAAAAGTTGTCTGAAGATCAACTCTATAACATGTGCCCTCAATGAGATGCCATACTTTGATTGAACAGCAGAACAGGAGTCTAGGTCTGAATTCCCACTCCTGTTCCTACATTCTTAGAATGAAATGAGGTGGACAATGAACTGATTAGGGAACAGATTACTGCCTTTCAAAGCAGGATCTTAAAACTCCTCCACCAAAGAGGATTAGCAATCTACAAACAAAACCTCAACCATACACCTGAGAATTCAGTTTCAAATCTCAGACATGTACACTTGAGAAATCAGGTGTTTGTGTGGTGTTAATATAATTGCAGGCATTGTGTCAATCATATGATTTACTTTGTTATAAATGGTTTGGGGAAGTTAGTCAGATTTTAGACCCATCAAGCTAATAAATTAATTTCATCCCTCCTGCTGCCAACAAATCCCAATAATTGATATTATTGTTGCTGTAATGCTATACCTCAGGGCTGACTGACAACCCACACTGTAGATAGTTCATCAGCAGCACTTATTAACATGGCTGTGAGAGCTTGAATATTGCTGCTTCTTGTTATGTTTGGTGATTCTCTTATTATCTGAAGAGTCTTGTCAGCGAGGTGAAGAGTGAAGATCCTCTCTGTTTCTAAGGAAAACCAACTGTATCGAACCGGTCTCCAATCGCTGGACAAGCCTGATCCCAGAGTGGAACTCAGCTTGCTAGATCCTTGATAGATCCCCACCCCACTTAAACAGTATAAATTTAATCACATTTCCACTTCTCTTCAGCTCTGAAGAAGGGGCATACGGATTTGAAATGTTAACTGTTTCTCTCTCCACAGATGCTGCCAGACCTGCTGAGATTTTCCAGCATTTTCTGTTTTTGTTTCAGATGTCCAGCATCCGCAGTATTTTGCTTTTAACCTAACTTTTGTTTGTTTGTTTAGAAACGTGGAGAGGGGCTAGTGAACAGAGTCACCGGAGTCAGCTAATGAACTTTTAACAAAAGCATAAAACATTTATTAAACAAGATAAACTACATTACAGTACTCCTTCACCCATAACTATACCTTTACAGATATATAGAGATTTGTAAGGATGCCACAAAAGCTATCTTGTACTCTGTCTACAGTAAGTACAGTCCATGTAAACCAATTGGCGACCCGTGGTCAGGCACACCACACCCTGAAAACAAATAACAGATGCCACCTCAACCAGATACTATGGATCCCTCCTCAACAACACCCCCCTCCCTCCCGCACAGACACTTGTCACACTGTGAGCCAATCAGTCTCACTGAACTCTGTCCTTCACATGAGTGTTTCCAATCTCCACTCTCCAAGAACTCGCTTTGAAATCTTCTCCCAAACCAACCCTTTCTCTCTGATGACTTCCGCAAGGGTCCACCTCCAGGATTTCGACTCCTTATGATATTCCTCTCCCCTGGGTCACCACATGCATTCAAGCTCTCTTCCACGCACTCTCTCACCCCCACTCAGCTGTTAACAGTATACCACTGTTTCACATGTCCATAGGAAAGAGTTTCAGACCTTCAGTTGTCTCTCTGGATCTTTTGACTTCTCACAAGCCTTTATCACTTTAAGCTTGAAGCCTTTCGTGCTCCTCACTCAACTTCACTTAACAGAACCTTTTCCAGGTTCCTGTCCTTCATTTGACTAGAAGGTCTTCTTGGGACTTTCTCCTGTTCCACTCCCCTAGATTTTTGTGGACTTTCTTCTTTAGCTTAGGACTTGCTATCTGCCCCATTTGCTCCAGTCTTTCTCTGGCAGCTACTTTCAACCAACTTTAACTGGGGACTGGCTATTTGCCCCTTCCAGGTTGCTTCTGCTTGGCAGCTGTCTTCAAAACTGAACTCAAAACTGCTGTTTCTAGTTTCTTGTGTGTGTGTCTATGGGAGGGACCTGCCTCTCTGGACACCTGTTGCTAGGCAACAGCTCAGTTTTTTTACTCGTGTTTAATTTCTCTTACAGTCGTTAACTCATTAGAAATGCAGGCACCTTTTAAAGTGAAACTAAAACTCAACTTGATCATTTCTTAACACACAGATACAGAAGTACAAATCAAACTTCAACATTAAAGCTAAAACTCATTCCTAACACCCACAAATACCAATATAACTTATTTAGACTCTCTCTATTTCCGAACGGGAGCAATTGGAACAGCTCGGACCTCCAACCGTAAATCAGTTGGCATCTGATTTTGTCAGCCAACCTTGGCTGTGATTTACTGGGAACTGACTGCATGAAGTCTAGACACTTATGGCCCCTGTAGCATATGTCTGATCAGGCTAGTGTTCCCTATTCTTGTGTGTTAACAGATATTGGACAGAGTTTGTAAACCTTTGCCCATATGCTGGCTATTGAATTTTGCCAGGTAGTTCTGTGTTATCAGATCGCACGGATCCTTTCTCCAGCCTGCACTCAGGGTGACTGACCATCCTGTATTTTAGGGGATTGTCCCAGAATTATTGTTGTTTTCCCATGTCCTGGACCACAGGTGCAGGGGGTGGGTGGTCCAACAGGCACAGGAATTGGTGAGGGGATTGGTGGGTGGTGGGGATGGGGGTGTCTGGCTGCCGAGTCCAGGATGCCTGTGGGTACAGGGGTCAGTAGGCCCAAGCATGTGGGCGGTCTGGCTGGCTTCCCAAAAGTCTTGACTCCCCCCAACCTCAGTCACTAGTGTCTGCAGCACCACCAGCACAAGCCTTTCCCCACACCCCCCGACAAAATGTCCCTTATTTCTTTCCAGCAGCGTGTGACCTGCCTCTACTTTCAATCCAATTAATTTCATTGACACAGTACAATAGCAGCAACAGCTGGATTTGTAAGCATAGAGAACTTGAGTTCCCATGACCCTATGTAGCTCCTCCAGGAAATGCTTCCCCTATCCCATTTCCCACAATGCATCAGTGTGCCTACCTGTCTATGCCATGCAGTTAGGATTGCAGCTTTGGCCTAGGTTTTAAATACTCAGTACTGTAAAAATTTCAAGCATTTTGGTCTGATAAATGCTGTCCAAAACTTAACCTTAGCTAGGTTATCAATGGATAATTGCAACTGGACCACTGCAGACAGTCTATACTTATAGAGAGAGACAAGGTTAGTGCTGGCATTCAGTTTTAAGACAGAACATCCTATATTTCTCTTTCCCTCTCTCTCTCTCCCCCCACCCCCATCTCACCTAGCCCCCCGTCTCGCTGCTACCTCACCCCATCTCACCCTCACCCACCGTCAGGGGTGTCCCCCATCAAGGGTGTCCCCAACCAATCTCAGCTTTGAAAGAGGGATATGAAAATCAGGAGGCTAAAAGAGAGGGCAACCCTGTGCTAGAAAGTTGAGAGCCTGGAGGAAGAGAGGGCAGGATATTCCTCTGGTATAATTGGATGCAGTGACTAGAGGAATCGTTAAGCTAAGGGTTTCTTAAAAACATTAGGAAATTAATGTCATTTTGGGGAAATATTGAACCCATGGCCTGCAGTACAACTTCAGTGGGATTTGATTTAACTTTGCAAAATAGATATGAATTGGAAGGAAACAATTTGATGGGGCAAGTTTTCTCATTATGTACTTCAAATATCTACATGTTACTAAAAGGAAATGTGTGCATACTTGCTGTCCACAAACCTTATTTCCTCTTGTTACACTTATGAGCCTGTATTTTCCACAGTAAATTGCCACGTCAACGCTTCCCATTCAATTTTTCTATCAAGTTATGAAGTTACAGATTCTGGCCACTAGGTGGCCCCATGCAGTGGGTTTCTGACATTCCTCCACCTCCATCTTGTTTCTATAAAAATACAGTTCTCACCACAGTCACATTTAAAATAGGCAGTCACTTATTTGGCTGTAAAGGGATAGATATTAACCATTTGCATTAACATCAATTTCAGGGTTGCTGGTTCTACCATCTTAAATGCTTTTTAATTTTGGGCAGCTGTGTTTACTCAGCAGTTTGTGCCTCGCATGAAGGTGATTGGGTGGCAGCCTTCCATCTCCTAAGATGATGGTTTGTCTGTGATGGCCGACTCTGTGGCCAGGAGCCCCGTTCTGGCTGGCACGGCAGTCTTGGCCGCATTTGCTACAAAGGAAGACAATGGGCTGAGAAGATGCATGATTCACCGGGTCCTCTTCCCAACCAGCTGAATTTTTGTTTCTGCTGACCTCTTCCCAATGCCTTTCCAAACAGTCAGCCTCCAGAGGTTGCAGCCATCAGCGACTATCTCCCAGTTGTCACTGTCAGTGTCTGCCATCTTCACATCCCGCTTGCAGGTGTCCTTGTAGCAGAAATTTAGACCTCATTAACGGATGGAAACATGGGGCGGAATCTAACCCTGCTCCCTGGTCTAATGTGCTCTTTCAGCCTGTAGGCAGACAGAAGGTTTCATCTCAGTGGACAGCTAGCCCCTTTATGAGCATGCAGCCCCAGGACAGCTAGTGGTACCTCCCTGGTAAGTGATCCACACATGCACTGTCCCACAACTGGTACACCTTTCTCAGCATGAACTGGCCCCACACATTCAGTCCTCATGTTCCATCTGGTGCTGAGGTCTTAAACACTGACTCCCAACTGGCACATATACATTGCTTCATGCCCCTCATGGGAGCCATTTTGCCTAAATTGCAAAGTGCCACTTACCTTGTTGAGCGGAGGAGGTTGTTGACCCCATTCTGGAATTGCACCCAGTTTTGGTTGTGGAACACACAGCTGTTTACTGCTGCAATCTCCATCCCGGCCACCTTAGTCAGGCAGGACTGTCTCTTGCAGTCATTGCTGGGAAACAGGACCCCCTTACCGCTGTTCCCGGACGGCCTGGAGGATAACCTGCAGAGAGCCATCACCAAACTGTGGACCCACTTGTTCTCTGCACTGAGACATTTTATCCACTTTTGTATGGGGTGACAGCAGTTGATTGAGATCACCGGTAGAGAGTGGGTGGCACCAGCTACAGGGATCCAACGATGGCAGGTGGAGAGGGGGTAGCAGCAGTTAGAGTTGAAAAACTCCTCTCAAACAGCCAGACTGATGCTGCTGACTTGTGGGGAGTGAATGCCGTTATGGCACCCGGACCTTCGACCCTGTAAGATAACAACGGGATCAATGACTTCCTGCCCGCCCCTGTCGCACAATTGGCTGGGCCCCACGACTCTGAGTATCTAATTGGCTGTCCGCTGCATGATTGCATGGGGCCAGCCACCTGCCTCTGAGTGGACTGTGCACTTCTGGTCCTACCGTCGGGACATTCGGCGCTTTTGCAGAAGCCTACCCATGATTTCAGCTGTGGTTCAGTTGTCTGAGAGTCAGAAGGTGCATGGTCCCACTCCTGAGATGCATGCACAATCTCAGCTGATAGCAGTGAGGGAGTGCTTCCTGTCAAAGGTGTTAAACTGAGGCTATGTCTGCTTTCTAAGATGGATGCGAAAGGTTTCATAACACTATTTTGAAGAGCAGAGAAGTTCTCCCCAGTGTCCTAGCCAATATTTATTCTTCAACAAACATCAACTGAAGCAGATTATCCGGTCATTATCACATTACTGATTGTGGGAGCTTCCTGTGCATAGACTGGCTGCTGTGTTTTGTACATTACAACAGTGACTGCGTTTCAAAAAGTATTTCATTGGTTGTAAAGTGCTTTGAGACATCTTTAGGTTGTGAAAGTTACTGAATAAATACAAGTCTGTCCTTTTACTCTTTTTTCAGACATAACAATTGGCCCAATTACTTTGTGTACTTAAAACTGTCCAATCCCTTCCAAGTGGCATGGAATTACAATTTGTACTAAGCGCTGACTACAGTTTAAATAAAGCTAGTTACATTGCAGTTTTGTTTAGCTCATTCACTAGTGATTTAATATATTCATGTCATAGAGTTGAGTACGGTCCTATAATAGTGCTACCCTCTTAGATCAGTCATGGCGTGTAGCAAGCAAACTCCGAACCCATCTGCTATCACCTGCGTGGTCTGGACTTATATTCTTTGACTGACCATTGGAAAAGCTGCAGTAACTTCATTATTTTTTAATGATTCGACTTGGACCAAGATTTACACACTTCCTCAAGTCTTGATGTCATGCAGATGTGATATATTATTTGCACATGTTTCACTAAGGGTCTTGTTCAGTTCCCTATGTTTGGATAAGGATTCTCATTAACTGCTTTGGTTCTTTCCAATGTATGTTGTAGAACAGGATCTTGTTGGGCGTTGGCTTGACTTCTGTTGTTCTTTGCTGCCTCTAAGTCACGTATACTTCTCTCTGCTTTTCTTCTTCTTGTATCTTGAACCTGCACAGGCACGATGGACTCCTTCTGTACTGCATCATTCTATGACAACTTTTTGAAATGGTGACATCAATTTTATTTTCTTCTGTGCAGATTTATTCTCATGACAGAGTTCATGCCCACCAAATATCGAGGTCGTATTTTACCGTTGGGACAGGTGAGCAAGTGTGTGTGCTATGAACAGCTAAGTGGTCAGATTTCAACGGTTGGCAAGTTGATACTTTGTACGAGAGACTATTTAGTGTTTATCATCTCAACATCAAGGAGCCCTAGAAAATCTGGAGCAAATAGGAATCAGGGGAAACGTCTCCGCTGGTTGGAGTCATACCTAGCACAAATGAAGATGGTTGTGGTTGCTGGAGGTCAATCACCTCAGTTCCAGGATATCACTGCAGGAGTTCCTCAGGGTAGTGTCCTAGGCCCAACCATCTTCAGCTGCTTCATCAATGACCTTTCTTCCATCATAAGGGGATGTTTACTGATGATTGCACAATGTTCAGCACCATTTGTGACTCCTCAGATGCTGAATATCCAAATGCAGCAATACCTGGACAATTATCCAGGCTTGGGCTGCGAAGTGGCTAGTAACATTTGCACCACACAAGTGCCAGGCAATGACCATATCCAACAAGATGAAGATAGATTGGAGGCCAGGCAATGACCATATCCAACAAGATGAAGATAGATTGGAGAGGTTGGGACTGTTCTCCTTGGAGAGGAGAAGGCTAAGAGAAGATTTGATAGAGGTGTTCAAAATCATGAGGGGGCTGGATAGAGCAGATAGGGAGAAACTGTTTCTGCTCGTAAAAAGATCGAGAACAAGATGGCACAGATTTAAAGTGATTTTCAAAAGACGCAAATGTGATGTGAGATAAAACATTTTCACAGTGAGTGGTTCGGGTCTGGAATGCACTGCCCGGGAGTGTGGTGGAGGCAGGTTCAATCGAGGCATTCAAGAGGGCATTATATGATTGTTTGAATAGAAACAATGTGCAAGAGTATGGGGAAAAGACAGAAGAATGGCACAAAGTCATAATGCTCATTTGGAGTGCTGGTGCAGATGCAATAGGCCTCCCTCTGTGCCGTAACATTCTGATTTCTGTGAAGAGAGAATCTAACCATCGCCCCATGACATTCAATGGCATTATCACTGCAAAAAACCCCACTAACAACATCCTAGAGGTTACCATTGACCAGAAACTGAACTGGACTAGCCATATAAATACTCTGGCTACAAGAGCTACAAGAATCACGTGGCGAGTAACTCACCTCCCGACTCCCCAAAGCCTGTCCACCATCTACAAGGCACAAGTCAGGAGTGTGATGGAATACTCCCCACTTGCCTGGACGAGTGCAGCTCCAACAACAGTTAACACATCCACAAACATTCATTCCCTCCATCACTGACGAACTGTGACAGCAGTGTGTTAAACTGCAGAGACTCACCAAGGGTCCTTAGTTAGCACCTTCCAAATCCACGAACACTACCATCTGGAAGGACAAGTACAGCAGTTGCATGGGAACACCACTACCTGGAAGTTCCCCTCCAAGCCATTCGCCATCCTGACTTGGAAATATATCGTAGTTCCTTCACTGTCACTGGGTCAAAATCCTGGAACTCCCTCCCTAACAACGCTGTGGGTGTACCTACACCACATGGACTGCAGCAGTTCAAAAAAGCAGCTCACCACCACCTTCTCAAGGGCAATTAGACATGGACAATAAACGCTGGCCCAGCCAGTGACATCCACATCCCAAAAATGAATTTTTAAAAAATCAAATGATAGCCTTGGTGGGCACTCCTGCTCTCCTCTCTGAGTTGTTTTCCTCTATTGAAGGGAAAACTTGTTCAAGAAAGAATACTTATATTTGGACTGTGTGTTCAGCAGAGATGTATAACAGACAGCTAATCCCACAGTGCCTGTTTCACAAGGTTTCACAAAGTCCAAATTATCCCAATGCCCAGTTCTGCTCAAGACCAGCCCCTGAGAAGAACAATGACCTCTATCTACAGTTTGTGCGCATATGCGTGTGTGTGGAGATATGGGGGTGCCATTTTGATGTGGGCATTTTAATCAGGTGGGTGGTAGGTGTCTGGAGTATTCAGTGCGGGACCTGGTGGATTTTCATGGTGGCTCAAATCATTAACCCACGGTCAGTGAGCTGCCAGTGTGAGGCAGGTATCCCAGTAGGTAGCCTGCTGATCTGGAGGTGGGAAATTGGACATGAGCAGCAGCTGAAAGGGGAGATGCATTTTGCATTAGGATCCAAAGATCCACAAACAACTGGAAGTAAAAAGGACTTCTCTGAGAGCTCCATCTTGCTTTCTCTGATGGCAGCTGAAGGTCCCTTTAATTATGGCTGGAAATGGTCACCTCCTCAGCCAGGGACTGGCAGGAGTCAGGTGGTAGAGACAAAATTAACTTTGGGCTCTTAATCATGCCACTTGAATCCCAGATGCTAAAATGCAAGAGGTTTTCTCCTGTTTCTGATTGGGTGTCTGGTTGCAAGAATTCAGGTTTTTCCAAAACAGAAAGCAGAACAAGCATCAACATTGCAGTAAGTCAGCATAACTATCCACCGCTTAAGTTTGCTTTGGTTATAGCTCATTTTTAAAGTATAGGCAGGGCACTGGTGAGATGAAAATCATCCCCATAGAACCATAGTAGTTTACAGCACAGAAAGAGGCCAAGTGGACCCATCATATCTGTGCTGGATCAATCCAAAACTAATGCACTACCCTGAGACTCAGTGGACTCAGGAGAATATTGCTAGCACTAGGTGGTCGGGGTAAGTTATTTGGTTAATGTTAAAGTTTACTTAAGTCTTTACATTATCTTTATTGTAACAGCAAATAAATTCCTATCTGTGCCATTACAATGGAGTTATGAATCCACTTGTCTTCAACACACTTTTCTCAAAAGATGGCCTTTTTTCTCTTTCCCCTCCACTTTAGATCTGTTTTACTCTAATCTTTCTGAAGTCCTTCAGAGCCTGATTGATGTATGTCATTCTTCTAAATCTTGAACATTTTTAACCATGAACAACTTTTGTTCTCAATATCTGTTGATTTAACTCATTTAGGTGTTATTTTGAAATGTACGTTACCTGCATTTTACCATGTATTGTTACACTACCTGTGTACACTTCACCTCCCTCCTCCTCCCTTTGTTTTATTCAGTCCGACACTGGGACTTCCTTTTTCCAAGTCAGATGGAGAATCTTTAATCAAAATTTTAACCCTCTTTTCTCTCTCGCCAGAATCTGCCAGACCTAATTATTTATTTCACTTCTCCTGTGAGGAAATGGACCAGTCATTCTTATTTTTTTCTTTTTATTATTTCCTTCTCTTTATCTCTTGTAGATCTTCTGGCTCCTGGGATCCACAATAGAGATCCTGCTGGCATACCTAATTATTCCCACGTTGGGCTGGCGTTGGCTTGTGCGTATCTCCACCATACCCAGCATCGTCCTGCTGGTGCTATTTAAGGTGAGGCAAAGCAATCCCTTCATTCTCAGAGCCCACAATTTTAACAGATATTTGATTAAATGTGTGTTAAACTGACAACAGAAAACAGTATAGCCACTGAAGATTGTATAGAAGGGACACAGATCCTTTATGGAGGATACAGATTGTTTATGGAGGGTAGGCTGTCATCGTCTTTCCTTTCCCACCTCAATTCTACTCTTCTTTTTCCTTGCCCCTCCACTGAACTGGTACTCCTCTCACTCTCCAAACCCTACCTGTATACTCAATCTTCTTTTCTCATCTCTTTCCAACTGATGCTGACTCTTAACTTGAACGTGAGGGGTTGAAAAGTAAAGAGGTGTCAGTCTGGGCTCAGGGGTAGCCTCTGGGTTAGAAGGTTATGGGTCCAAGTCCCATTGCGGAGACTTAAACATAGAACCTAGGCTGACCTTCCCAATGCAGTACTGAGTACTGCATTGTCAGAAGTGACAACTGTTAGATATGTTAAACCACGGCCCTGTCTGACCCTTGAGTCTTTTTTTTATTCATTCATAGAATGTAGGCATTGGTGGCTAGGCCAACATTTATTACCTGTCCCTGACTGTCCTCAGGAAGGTGGTGGTGACCACCATCTTGAACCACTGCAATTCATCTAGTGTAGGTACATCCACAGTGCTGTTAGGGAAAGAATTCCAGGTTTTGACCTAGTGACAGCCAAAGGAACAACAATATAGTTTCAAGTCAGGATGGTGAGAGGCTTGGAGGAAAACTTGCAGATGGTGGTGTTCCCATGCATCTGCTGCCCTTATCCTTCTAGGTGGAGGTCACAGGTTTGGAAGGTGCTGTTGAAGGAACCTTGGTGAGATGCTGCAATACATCTTGTAGATGGTACACACTATGCATCAGGGTGTAGGGGATGAATGCTTAAGGTGGTGGATGGGCTGCCAATCTGTCAGTGAGCAGGTTATTGCTGAGCGAGTGCTGCTTGATAGCACTGATGGCAACACTTTCTATTACTTTGCTGAAGATTGAGAGTAGTATGATGGGTGGTAGTTGGTCAGATTGTATTTGTCCTGCTTATTTTGGAGAGGACATACCTGAACAACTTACCACCTAATGGGTCGACATCAGTGATTTAGTTGGACTGGAACAGCTTGGCTAGGGGCGCAGCTGATGCTGGAGCACAAATGTTCAGTGCTATAGCCAGGACTTTTTCCGCACTTGTAGCCTTTGCTGTACCCAGTGCCTTCAGCCATATTTTGATGTCATGTGGAGTAAACTTGGATGAAGACTGGCTTCTGTGATAGTGGGGCCTGAGAAGGAGGTTGAGATAAATCATCTAGTCAGACTGCTGGCTGAAGATGTTACAAAAGAATCCCCATCCATGGTGTGCACTTGAACTGAATCACTTACATTAACAGTAACAGGATGTAGGAGCCCTGAGCTGGTGCTGAGGTGGAGTGCTGTTGGAGTCTAGTCTGTGTTGAAATTTGACCAATATCCATGCAAGTAATCAGCTCTGTAGTAGCGAAGCTTATTGGGATACACAAGGCACAGCCGGGATTATAACTCTGGTCAGCTAACTGTCTATCACACCATGCCAAACCCATCATATGCCACAGCAAGTGAGTGTTGACTAGGTTTTTGACTGAAGAGTGCATTGCAACGATTCCCGATTTTGCTCTCACCTAAAGTCTCGACATGTACCTTTGCCAACAAGAATAACAACCAGAAGTATGCCCACCAGTCCAAGGCTGCTGAGTCCAATAAAGTACCCCTCATTGCCTTGACTAACAGCTAACACAAGGACCAAGCGTGTGACCTCTGAGATCAGTGTGATTGGAAGAGCCATCATCCTTTGGTGAATTTAAATTGTAGTTTGTTGTGTTTTGCTTAGGTCTCAGCTAAGATATCGGGTGGAATTTTCTGTGCCCACTGGTGCTGGGCATGTTCGGCGGCGTGAGCGGACAATATGGCGTGATCAGTTTCACGATGATGTGAAATCAGTTCGCAGCTGTCCGCTCAGCCTGCCAATGGCGGGTCGCGTTTCCTGCCATCAGACGTCGGGAACTTCAATGTAATACATCAGCATATAATTATCAGGCCAGCCCTCTGGAATCATCCTCCTCCCCTCTGCTGGGTCATCTGTCCACGTCAGCAGGAAAGCACGCCGACGTGTTTCACAATAGCACATAAAAGACGTGCACTTGGTGGCCTGCACTTTGAGGGGAACTCGGAAGTGAGTACAAAGTAACATTGTGCAGCGCTTGCCAGGATCGCCTGTTGGGCTTCAAGCTTATGGGGTGTTGTGGGGTCAGGGTTAAGGGCAGCCCAGCCATTGAGCCGACCTGTTGGGGGCTGAGGGGGCTGGGGGAGAGCAAGGGCAGCCCTCCCATTGAATATGGTGCACAAGCATTCGGAGTAGGGGGTAGGGTGGGCGAGGGAAGTTGCCACGAATTAGGGAAACCTGTATAAAGTAACCATTCCTCTGCAACTGAGGCAATTCAAGTGCAGCCACATTGATATGATTGGAGTCGGGCTTCTAGCTTATCTGCCCACTCAAGCAATGCAGAAGCATCAAAGTGCCACCAAATACTCCAAAGCTTTTCAACCCCTGCTGGCACAGGCTACAAAGTCATGAACATTTCTGTGGACTGCAGAACAGTTGGACGACTGCACACTTTGTACAATCTCCTCGCTAAAGCTGGCCATGGAGCAGTCACTGGCGAAAGTGCTCACAGACCCTTGCAATGTCAGCATCCCGGTTTGGACCAGTTTCCCCCATGATTCAAGCTTACAGTGCAGCCTTGCAGCGCATGCAGTCCAGTGGGCAAAGCTGCCGCCAATCGGTCAGGTGAAGTGGGACAGTGATGAGTGGGGTCTCGGGTAGCCATGCAGCACACTAATCTCTGGCCAAGTAGTGGCCAGCCCTCTCTGGGAACCATTAAGGGGCCTTCATACTTAACCAGGACAGGTTCTTAGTACACCCATGCTAACCATGTGTCTCTGTCTTTCATCCTGCAGGAGTACATCAGGATCATGGAGCCTGGTGAAAGAGCTATATGCCTGATGGCCTACAGAGCGCAAAGACGATGGAGGAGACAGCGACTGAGGCTCCTGGCTGAGCAGAGGCAGGAACAGCAACCTCAGGAAGGAGAGGTGGCCAGGGATCCTGCACACACTGCCGAAGAACCACAGCGAGCCATTGCTGGTCAGCACCTAGCGACGCCCAGGGTCTATAGACGCCGCCTGGCATTCCTGCAGATGACCAAGAACCAGTGTCGCCGAAGACTGTGCATGTCTAGGGAGCTGGTTGGTCACATCTGCCAGCTACTGCTGGATTTTGTGCCAAGCAGGGATCTCACAAACCTCCACCCACAAATGCATCCATGAGGTCACGAACGCCATCTTTGTGAGGGCACACAACTTTGTACATTTTGCCCAGGACCAGGACAGCCATGATGCAAGTGCGACTGGATTCACCCAGATCTTGGGTTTCCCACAAGTTCATGGTGCGATCGACTGCACTCATGTGGCACTCAGATCTCTGTCGCAACACACGGTGGACTACATTAACCGCAAGGGGTTCCATTTGCTCAATGTGCAGCTGGTGTGCGATCACCAGAAACGCATCTTGCAGGTATGCTCACGGTTTGCAAAGAATGTGCACGGCTCTTACATTCTCAGTCGGTGACAGATCCCTGAAGTCTTCCAGGGTCCACAGAAGTTGCAGGGATGGCTCCTCGGGCACAAGGGCTACCCGCAGAGTTTGTGGCTGATGACACCCGTGTGGCAGCCTCAGACTGCAGCAGAGCAAAGATATAATTAAGGCTCATGCTACAGCTCGCAACTTGGTGAAGCAGACCATTGGGATGCTAAAGATGAGGTTCCATTGCCTGGACCGGTCTGGACCCTGCAGTACAGTCCGCAGAGGATGTCACACATCGTCTTCTACGCCCTTTACAACCTGGCGCTGCAACTGGGAGATGAGCTGGCTGAGGAGGAGATGGTGGAGCTGCATGTCTCCTCTGATGAGGATGAGGTGGTCTTCGGAGGTGACGATGACAGGGATGAGGCCCTTGCACTGGCTAGACAAGGCAGGCGCACTCAGGAGGCCCTCATAGCTGCTAGATTTGTGGAGGATGATGACATGCAGTGAGGTGGCCCCATATATCCTCATATTGCATCTGTGAATGTTTGAATCCAGTCTGACTTATGACAGTGCAAATACCCTGTGAGAATGCTCCTGTCATGGGGATGCAGTGGAGGCCCTAGCAGTCGATTGCAAGAAGATGATGACAATATGCAGTGAGGACACTCCATAGATCTTCACACAGCCTCTGAGAATGTCTGACTCCTGTCTGGCTGAGGGCAGCTCGCTTGCGCTATATGACAGGGTCATATCATAGGGATGCAGACATGAAACTTTTGAAGCATCTGATCCTTTGTCTGCCTTCAGCACCTGAGCCCTTCAGGATCACAGCATCAGGGTCACAAATGTTGAAGAAATGGGGGCCAGCTCCACCTTAAAGGTGTTGAGAGCACACAGAGAGAATGAGAACACTTTGTGGCACCTGCACATTACATTCTGGAAGCAATGACAAGCACTGCCGAGGTGCAGGCATCAGTACTGTTTCCAGGGAGTGAGAGACCAGACCATCACTTTGGTCCAAAGGCTGCACAGAGCACAGGGAAGAGGCCCTGGAGGCTGCACAGAGCACAGGGAAGAGGCCCTGGACTGAGACATCTGCCTTTATCTTGTACAGAAAGGGTTCACATCTGAGTGACAAGAACACTGCTCATCAGAACAAGGAGCCATAGGCAGGGAAACATTCTTAGGAGTTTATTGACAGTAGTGAACAGTATGTAAAGTGATTAACACCCATGCCCAGGCTATGCAACTAATTCTTCTTAACTTCCTAAACCTGCCGCTATATCTTGGTGCACCCTGGACATCCACAGCTGAAGTGAAGGCAGCCTGCTGACTGCTACACCCTGTCTGTTATGACCTTGATGGGCGTCCTCGGGAGGGCCGAGACTTGGAGGGTCCTGGCCTGCTTTCTGGGTCCTGCTGTGTGGCAGTGGCACCCTCCTCGGCCTGTGGAGCTGGAGCTGCTGAGGTCACAGGAAGAGGGGACTTGGATGGGCTGGGCACTGTCGGAGTCATCTGGGCGGATGCACCTCCTGCTCCTCCTCCCTATGTGTGCCCAAGGGCCCCAGGCTGACTCCTTAAAGAGGAGTATCTGGAGTGAGATTGAGTTGCCCGGCACCCCTCTTGCGTACACACTGTTGGGGGCCAACTATGGCGCTAGTGATGGAGTTGAGCCCGTGCAGCAATGTAGGGGTAACGTCCTGGACCAAGGTGTCCATGGCAGCCAGAACCTAACAGCACTGAAGAAAGGTCATACAGACTAGAAACATTAACTCTGTTTCTCCCTCCACAGATGTTGTCAGACCTTCTGAGTTCTTCTCGCATTTTCTGTTTTTATTTCAGATTTCCAGCATCCGCAGTATTTTGCTTTTATCCTACCAGAGTTAACTTCTGTGCGTTGGTATGCCGGCGCTATCACCTCAGCCTGAAGGCGGACGGACTGCTCCATCATGCCTTGCAATCTGAGGAGTGCAGCGGACATTCCTTCCTGATGTCCCCAAGCTTGCCTTTGCAGCTCCAGCAACTGTGACATGACCAAGTCCAGAGGCCTGTCATCTGACTTGGACTTAGCAAATTTCTGGCCTCCAGCAATCCTCCAAGTGCCGCATGTCAGGGTGGTCCCTGCCACCACCTGCTGTGGATCAGACAGTGAGAAGTGCTCACCAGATTGTGATCCTGAGGCTATTCTAAGGCTAGGTCCCACCGGGGTGCGTGTCTCTGCACTAGTGGAGAGTGTGGGTGAGTGCTGTGATGGGACTTTAAGGAGGGTGCCTTCAGATTCCACTTCAGAAGTTTCTTTGGGGCTTGATTGGAGGCCCTGGGTTATGGACTCCATTGGCTGTTTTGCCAATGTGCCTGTGAAAGCAAGGAGAGATAATTAGTGCATGGCAGTGGCCTGTAAAACAGGACACATTATTCACAGCATGGTTGTCTGATGGATGTTGCACTGCTGGACTATCACTTGGTAGAGCAGTGCCAATATCACCGTCAGCACAGGACCGGTCCAGATTGTCGCCGGCCAGCTGGATGGCTCTGTTTTCAAAGTTGGTAAGGACCTTGATTTCAGGCATTCTTCCAACAGTCTGTGACCACTCCCTGTTGTTGTGTGCCAGCTTGTCCTGCATGAATAGAGATGGAGAAAGTGTGAGCAGGATGCCAGCCAGGCCAGGTGATAAGTATGTCTGGCCTGTGTGGATGGGATGAGGACAATGACGGCGAGTGAGAGAGCGTGAATGGTGATGCCCCATGAGCTGGCAGTGAGTAAGATTCCTATGGATGTGTGATGGGTTTGAATGCTTGAGTTGATAGTGATGAGAAGAGTGAATTACCCTGGCAGAACAGAGGAGATCATTCATCCTCCTGCAGCACTGGGTGGCTGTCCCCTTTCAAAGGGTGTTGGCGCTGACCACCACTGTCACCACCTCCCAAGCCAGATTAGTGAGCTTGCTGCCCATCCTGCGGCCAGATCAGGGGTAGAGGACATCCCAGTGGGACTCCACGGCATCCAAAAGTTGTTCCAGTGATGGGTTGCTGAACCGGGGGCTGCAGTCTTTTTGCCTTTCAGGGCCATGTCTTCTTTGCAGCATTCGTGGTCTGGAAGCACTGAGATGTATGCGCAAGGCTGGACTTTAAATATGGTGCCTGGTGTGATGAACTGATGAGACGATGGCAGGCAGGCAAATGAGAGCCTTCCCGCCATGGAAATGGCATGCTTCCCGGGAATGCCTAACTAATGTGGTGGGTCTGGGGTGATACTGCATGAAAACCCCCATCATAGCCATCGGGTAAAACATCATTTTACAAGCCCACTATCGCACTTAGTGCAAATCTGGGACAATTCTGCCCATTGAAGAATTCATCAGCGCTGAGACGTGACTGGAAAATTTAAACAATTGAAAAACATCCTGCGAATATTTCCACAAGAGTTCTCATTCCAAAAAGGGTATGTCCAATGAATTGTTTGAAATTTCACAGAAATCTCATCATTGCTGAAAAAGCAGGAAGTCACCAAAAGTATCCAAGTTATGCCCCAATTTAAGGAACAAAGAATAAGTGTTTGCAACCTGGGTGTGGAATTCCTTCCATGTTTCTGTTGGAAATGTAATAAGATAATCAGTTGTAACTGTAGAAGGGAGAGATGTGAACTGAATAAAACGTGCTTTATATTCCAGGTGTGTTCAATTGCTTAGTAACAAAAACTGCTGCAAGCAAAACAACCTGGTGCTGTTCCAAACATTCTGGAATGTTCTAGAGCTCGCAGTTGCTCAACAGATGGTGAATGTTCGTGCAATGTAGAGTCACATGATTTTGAGCAAGCATTCATCAACAGTGTCTTGGTATTGCAATGAAGAATTGTTGACGCTAGTTGGATGACCTGTATTAATTTGTGTTACAAGGAATCCTGTCTTGATTTGCTACATCCATAACTGTTTCTTTTCTGCCCGAGTGATTCTGTTCTTAACAAATTATACCACTACCTCCATAACTGATGAGCAATAATCTCATCTCACACCTTGACTCTAAGTAGGAGCATTTCTTGGAGTGCTTTCTAGCTCCCTCCCAATAAAAAAGTGTGACCAAGAATTTATCAGGTGACTTGCTCCCCCTCCAGAGTTGCTAAAAATGTTGATCACATATTTTGTCAGTCGGGAGACATGTTTGACCAGTCCTACATTTCAGGCTCCTTAATGGGCCCAATTCTGCCCCAATTCAACCCATAGATCACTACGCTCACTCCCCTCCATCTAATCATACATCCATTAACCCATCAATCCAGCCACCCACACAACACCCAACACAATTAACTCACCCACCTATCCATTCACCACTGATCCATTGTGCACCCATTATGCTGAATCTTCATCACTTCTCTCTTTCAGTGTATTCCAGAATCAGCCCGTTACAATGTCTCTGAGGGGAAATCTCAGATTGCTACAAAGACCCTGAACTACATTGCAAAGATGAATCGTTCCTGTCTCCCTCAGGGCTCTTTAATGGAAACTGAAGTGGTAAGACCAAAAAATACCCCCATATTCGTAGCAATTTAGTTCCCAGTGGCTGGAGAAGATTGCATATCACCAGGATCATATGTTAAATAAGATCTTCAGCAGGGGAATGTCTTTTAGGATGCTCTGAGAATCGGAGAACAATTGGAAATAAGTAACTACAAAATAGTTAGGTTGAATATAAGATGGCTAAAGATTGTAGTTTAGTTAAAGCCAACAAGCTGACAGATCAATGAAAACCCAGGTGGAATATTTTTCTTAATGCTTTAGTTTGTTGTATCTTCAATTCCTAAGGGCTGTCAATGTTGGTGCATTATTGACTACAAACATTATGAATGTCATTTTACAACTGGATTTCCTTCAATCTGAGCTTCTGAGTTAAGAAAGTTCACATTTACCCATTTGGTGAGAAAGTTCTGATTAATACTAATTTCTTTAGTAGTTTGGGTGGTGCAAGGTGGCTGGGGGTGGGGGGGGGGGGGGGGGTGGGGGTGGGGTGGTCTACATATAGCTTCAGTGGCCTGAACTGAAGCCTTGAGCAACTGATGCTCATTATCCAATCCACACTAGAAGAATAGATGCCTGGGCAAGGTCTAGCTCCAGAGGCAGTGTCTCCCCACAAGAGCCGGCACTGGTAGGACCAGGAAGGGGAAGGTATTTGTGATATAGGTACATGGGCAGCTGTTTTGTACTCAGCAAAATCCTAGACACAGCAATGAGTTGAATGTCCAGTTAATGGGTTTTTAGTTAAAGGAGGGACATTAGCCAGGATAATTCCAACAATGTCAATAACTTGGTAGTTTTTATATAGCACCTTTAGCCTGCAGGAATTCCCAAAGTTTTCAGAGGTATGAGAAATAGAAAAGATGACGAGCTATGATGGGAGAGTTTGGGAGGTGACTGAAAGCTCAGTTGAAAAGATGGGTTTTCTGATTTTTTTTTAAAGCTGGGAAGAGAGTTGCTCCCAGTACATCAAATAATAGCACTATGCCAATGAGAGGACCTCTCAAAGCTACAAGATGGTCCCTCAGAACTGTTGTTGAAAATACAACGGGAGCATGATATCAAAACTCAGTGCTGGAGAAAGCTGCACCAATTGGGTATGTGCATAGGTCATCATTGTGATAGGATAATCTTGACTGAGAGAAGAAATGACTGACAAATTTCTGACTTGGATTTTTTTTAAATCTGTAGCCAAGGAAGGGGACACTCTTTGACTTGATAGATACAGAGTACAGACGCACAACACTACAATCCTGGTTCATCTGGTAAATGCTGTCTACCTTCAAACTATATCCAGATATTTAAACAAAGCTGTAAATATTCTATGGCTAACACAGTGTGGCTCTTCTCCTTCTGCTCCTCTCAAGTTGGTGACTTCTTTGAGTTACAGGCACCACAAGTGCTGAAAACTATTTGGCACCCCTCCCCTACCCCACCTCTGCATTCTTCAGTTGGAGATCTAGATGGTCAGTGTTGAGACATTGAAGTATGAAAGGCATCATGGCTTAGCCTAAATCTGTCATTCACCTGACTTTCAGTTCAATTTTCCTGCAGGGGTCTTTAGATAGTAAATAGGGCCAGTGAATTTCTGCTTACCACATTGAGATGGGAGGAATTTAGTCCAGGAGCCAGGGGTCCTACTGAAATCAGCGGGATTCTTGAGGCAGTGGGAAGGGGCCAGCCAAACCCGATCAAGCAGCAGTGGGGATGTTCACTGGTGATTGCACAATGTTCAGCACTATTCGCAACTCCTCAGATACTGAAGCAGTCCATGTCCAAATGCAGCAAGATCTGGACAATATTGACGAGTGGCAAGTAACATTCGTGCCACACAAGTGCCGGGCAATGACCATCTCCAACAAGAGAGAACCCAACCATCATTCAATGACATTCAATGGCATTACCATCGCTGAATCCCCCACTATCAACATCCTGGGGGCTACAATTGACCAGAAACTGAACTGGACTAGCCATATAAATACTGTGGCTACAAGAGCAGGTCAGGGGCTAGGAATCCTGCAGCGAGTAACTCACTTCCTGGCTCCCCAAAGCCTGTCCACCATCTACAAAGCACAAATCAGGAGTGTGATGGAATGCTCTCCACTTGCCTGGATGGGTGCTGCTTCAACAACACTCAAGAAGCTTGACACCATCCAGGACAAAGCAGCCTGCTTTATTAGCACCCTTCCAAAAACATTCACTCCCTCCACCACTGACGAACAGTGGCAGTAGTGTGTACCATCTACAAGATGCACTTCAGAAACACACCAAGGCTCCTTAGACAGCACCTTCCAAACCCACGAAGACTACCATCTAGAAAGACAAGGGTAACAGATACATGGGAACACCACCACCTGGGAGCTCCCCTCCAAGCCACTCACCATCATGACTTGGAAATATATTGCCGTTCCTTCACTTGCTGGGTTAAAATCCTGGAACTCCCTCCCTAACAGCACTGTGGGTGTACCTGCACCCACATGGAAGGCAGCAGTTCAAGAAGGCAGCTCACCACCACTTTCTCAAGGGAAATTAGGGATGGACAATAAATGCTGGCCGAGCCAGCGATGCCCACATCCCATAAATTAATTTTAAAAAGCTGGCCAATTAGTGAAAGTGATGCGCTGGGCCCTCCCAATTATGTGACAGGGAGGGGCCCTTTTGCTGATCTCACTGATAATGGTGCCTATGGTGCCTGCTGACACCTCCCTCGATGCTGCTCTGGTCATGTGTCCAACATTGTGATCTACATTAAAAATGGAAGGTGGAGTTATACTGTTTGCAAACAAAACAGCCTTACTCTCGTTCCATACCAGGGTGCTGTAAGATTACTCTTAATTGAAAAAAACATAGGTGGCTATATTCTATAATGTAAACTTGTGCTGCTCTTGGATTATTTTGCGAAATCATATATTTTTCACGACCTAGACTCCAATGTCAAAGAAGTCGTGCTGTATTAAGTTAAGGTGACAACTCATGTCACTGGCTGCCGCCCTAGATTTGAGTTCCATTCTGTTACCCTCAGACTATCCCATCTGCCCCTCCCCCTCTGATCTGCGACCCTCAGATTGGCCCATCAGCCCCTTCTCCTCTGATCTATGACCCTCAGACTGGCCCATCAACCTCTCCTCCTCTGATTTCTTCTCCTCAGGCTGTCCTATCAGCCCCTCCCCCTCTGATCTCTACTCCTCAGACTGTCCCAGCAGATTCCCCTCCTGCTGACCTATACCCCTCAGACTGCAACTTTGCAAGTCCTTCCATCCTCCTGTGAAAGGCAGCAGTGAGATGACTGGCTTTCCACCCCACTACTTCAACATTGCCAGCTTTTACTTGTCAGGGATCTGACAGCCCATAATCCCCACTCGCTATCTGCTTAATTGTAAAAGGTACGTGTAATACCGTTCAACATGCAAATGAATGTTAACAGCCTTCTTAGCTATTAAAGTTGGCTTCCTGCCCCAATGATGCTGCCTCAGCGCCGGCCATTTCATTTGGCCATCAGTTTCGGCCATCGGAATTCCTGTTTGCCCGCTTCCCGTCTCAAAGCCCACTTCAGCAATTTGCAGTAAATGCTGCCCTATGTTTGAGATTAGCTAGTTTAGCACAAGTTGATGATGAAACCTGGGTCGATTGGACCTTCTGTTATACCTAACAAGTGTACTGACCCACCAGAACATAGGGTAATGTCAATAACAGTCTTCCATTCTCATGTATTTGGGAAGGTGAGCTAACTTGGGCTCTTGGTTGGCTGAACATCTATAGATTGAGCCATGATCCAGATTTGAGAGTTACCAGGGATGGTTGGATGGCCAGATCTTGCTATGATGGAACTCCCTACCCAATGAAGCACTTTCAATCAAGCGGTCAATGGCTGTGAGGCTCAAAGTCACCACCATCAGTTTGGGAGCTGAGGAATTCAACTGCTTGAGCTATGGATCTCACTATTGCAGACTTCCACTTTAAAAGAATTTCTCCCTGTAATTACAACAATGTCCAGGACTCTTTCAACTTCATCTGGATCTCCCGTGGCTTTGCCCATTAGAAAGTCAGGATAACAGGGAGATTCCCTCAGAGCGTGTTAATGTTGTAGGTATTGAGATGGGATCTACACCTCCTGGAGCTGTGGATGCACCATCTAATGAAGGAATTGTATAACTTCAGGCATGACTGCACGTCATAGAACAGTGATGACCAAATAAGGAGTGGGTGCCATACAGACCAAATTTAATAAGCTATAGATCTGGCATCTCAATCGACCCTTGAATCAAATAAAATATTTCCATTGGTGACAAGAATTGCTTGGCTAACAGCTAGAAATTGAACAGTATATGGCCTATATCTGTATCTTATACACTTGTTTGAGTATATTTCTTATCCAACTTACATGACTCAAGAAATGTGGATCTTTGAATTGAATTGGTAATAATATTGATCTCACTAGGTGACTAGGTAAACAGACTATAATATTCCACATAAGCAACATGATATCCTGTCCAAAGGCCCGTGAGACAATGGATATACCTTTATCTTTGGCTACATCTGAGCAATAATGCCTAGATTTTGCAGGAGCAGCACATCTTGCTGCATGTCTGGTTAGTTACACTTGTTTGTGAAAATTTAGTTTTTAACATTTATTTTCCCAGAGTTGCTAGAAGTGTAAGCTGACAATGAGGCAATGGGACCAACTGGGCATCTGAAACTTAAGTGAACAATGGAACAAGCAGTGCATCTCCTTAAACAATGAGATTAACAGATTCAGAAATAAACAGAAAAATGATTGAGAAGGGGGGTGAATTAGAGAGGGTGAATTCAAAGTCAAATCAGGTGCAAAAAAGAAAATAAATAGGCATGAAAGACTGGAATAAGAGAAAAAATGTGACAGAATGGATAAGTATGAAACTTAAATTTGACATTTTTAAATCCAGCAGCAATTCACAACCTGACTCTTCACTCTTAACTGTTTAGTTTTTGGTCAAAAGATGTTGACAGCAATCAACATATTGTTAAAAGGGTATTTGTGCTGTTAATTACTAGACTATGGATAAATTCAGCAACTTCATGAAAATTATGGGGAGGTTGAGAGTGAGATGCTGTTTTTCAAAAGCTCATGGCAGAATGGTGTAAATTGGCCAGTAGTTTGCAGCAATTTGCAATCCATGAGGTATCCCTTCCTCATCGCAAGTTGCTGGCTGATTTGCACATTAATAATGGTGCCATTATTTTTTCAGCAAATTCTGGGCTAATAAATGTTTCTTTGTGCCTGTATTTGAAGGAGGCCCGAAGGGGTTTTTTTAAAGCAATGGGCCAATTTAGATGGTCTTCTGCTTGGCCTGGCTCACTTGAATCAGGCTTGTGACGATTGACCGCTATTATGTAACGATTTCCTGAAATAATATGCCGACATTTATTTGGTAAAATAACCTGAGTTGAAACCGATTGAAAGAGGGTGCCTGTTTTGAAGTAATTGACTTCCATGGTTTTTCTAGGTTGGGAACTGCATTTGCATATTATGGGCTGGTTTTAACCAGCTCAGAACTATTGGAAAACAATCCCGTCTGTGCTAATACAGGAGGTAGCAAGGTATCAGATGTGGTCACTACATTGGAGACCTGCCACTGTAAGATGTTCAAAGCTGAAGACTACCAGACCATGATCATCAGCACTTTGGGAGAATTCATGTGTAAGATTTTGAAAATTTTTAATTATTACTCATCCTTTCTGTTGCATGTAATTGTTGGAATTCATGATCTTGAATCTATGTGACTCTGAACATTGCATTATGTGCATGTTGAAAGCTGGAGGATTGTCCTGTTCTTCCTCTTTCAAATGTCTTCAGTGTAGAATATGACATAATATTGGTGCAGCTTTAGACAGCTGGGAAAAAAGGCAGATATCTCATGGTCAAGAAGAAAGATTTGTAAAAATGTTACTGTAAAAACTGGTCGGCAAAAACCAAATTACATACTCCCAGATAAGGATGCACACAGTAGAACTTCAATGCAATAACTGGACAATAACTCTACATGACTTCTGCATCTAAGGTTACAGTTCTAAGAAGCAACAAGTTCTACTGGCAAGTAAATTGCACATTCCAAAGCTGCATGTTCGTTAATTTTTTTTTGATTCGCTCATGTGATGTGGGCGTCCCTGGCTATGCCAGCATTTTTTGCCCATCTCTAATTGCCTTTGTTCAGAGGACATTTTAAGAGTCAACCACATTGTGTAACTCCAGACCCACAGCATAGACCAGACCAGGTAAGGACGGCAGACTTCCTTCCCTAAAGGACATTAGTGAATCAGATGAGTTTTTACGACAGTCGGCAATGGTTTCCTGGTCATCATCAAACTTTTATTGAATTCAAATTTCACTATCTGCCATGGTGGGATTCAAACTCTTGGTCCCCAGAGCATTACCCTGGGTCTCTGGAATATTAGTCCAGTGACAATACCACTATGCCACTGCTTCCAGCCCTTACAGGGACCATTCAGTTTAAAAGAGAATATCAGGACCCACTGTTCACAATGAAGTTAACACTCTACTTTTCAGGTGCAGATTCTCCATTATTGTTGTCTCGGGTCGCAGACGTGGTAGTTGTGGGTCTAGGCTTGCAGACAATGCTGGATGCAAGGCTTTGGTAAACTTTACCTTTTATTGAACATTATATGTGTACAATACAGACTCAGCACGAGGCTCCACATAAAACTATCTTTCTCCGTGCTCTGTTGTCATGTGACCTTACATCACTGTTGATGTAGACCATATATTTACATATTTAACATTAACCCTTTATACAACAGACTTCAAATGTCACAGTGCTATAGTGTGTACACTCAGCAAGTTTCAAAGCCACTCCAACATCCAGTTGCAGCAAACTTTGAACATGCCACCATTACTGGAAGCACAAAATCTAGCCCAATATCTCTGCCATTTCCTTATTCCACTTTATGGTTTCTCCTGTCTTTGCCTCCGCTTTGACTTTTGCTAATCTCTTCCTTTTTAATTATCAATAGAAGTTTGTACAATCTGTTTTTATTTATATTCCTTGCTAATCTACTTTCATATTTTCTTTTCTCTTTATCGATTTTCTAGTTATCCTTTGTTGAATTCTAACATTGTTGGACAGGTTGCATAAACTGGGACAAAAGACACTCCCAAGTAAAATAACAGTAATCAGCCTAGGTATTATTAACAAAACGTAAAGGATATATTTATACTTTTGGGAGCTCCCTCTTAATTCCATACCACAAAGAATTTATAAGGACTGGTTTATGAAAGTAATGTGCCAGGAATTCAACTAAATATATCGCAAAAAGAATTGAATTATATACTTGGTTGAGGGTAGTGTTTAATAAAGGGCTAGTGCATAATGCATGACTTGGATTTGTAAAAGGTACTATATAAATGCAAGCTTCTTTCTTAATAGGGGATTTCCTGATCAGGGGAGCATAACAAAAATTTCTTTATGCTTTTAGATTCCTCCCCTCCTCAGAGGCGCCATATCAAGCAAAGGGGTAATTTAGCTCCCATAACTTACAAATAACACTTGTGTTTGGCAAACTTAGGTATGACTGTACACTAAGTACATGATGAGAATCAGATCGCTTGCAGGTTAAATTTGAAGGTGCTCCAGTAGCCTGTGTGAGTCAACTTAATGAAAAGGCTATTCAGCAACATTCTTAGCCACTATAATGACAAACAAAATTATTTTCTTCTGATACATGAGATCAGTTTGTATTAGCAGTATCCACCTAGGCTGTGCCTCACACACTATCGTTGCCATGGTGAGACTGCAGTGACATGTTACTGATGATATAGTATCGGCCAAACAGCAAGAGTAATTTCACTTCACAAAGCCTTTATTTTCTTCACCCCTACAAAGCACAGACTTAAGGTTACTGGGACAAACTCAATTTATGTATTACAAGCATCCAAATTAGTTCTCACATTCATATGCCAATGTTAGAATTAATTTGCAGCATAGGATGAGACCATTCGGCCCATTTTGCTTATGCCAGCTGCTTGAAGGAGCTATCCAAATAGTCCCTTTCCTTCATCTGTGCTCCTTCTAAATCTTTTAAAATATTTACCACTCTTTCCCTTTTATAAGTTATTGAGGTAGATTTTCAACCCACCACTCAGTTTTAAAACTAGCACTGTGAATTGGCAAGCTCTCATAGCAAATTTCATTTCCACAGAGATAGCAAGTGTCAAATCCGCAACGTCAGTTTCAAGCAGGGGTGACGATTTGAAAATCCACCCCTTTATGGACTCTGCATTCACCGCTGCTTCTGGTGCGGCATTCCATGTGCTAACAACTCTGTTTTATTGGTGATGTTCTTGTGTTTATGTCATCTGCTTAACAACTCACTGAACAGTGTAAGTATTAATTTACCACACTGATAAACCTTCCTAAATTTGAATTAGGAATACATGGTGCATTTTCCACCCCGAATGGAGGCACTGAGAACGCTGAGCAAATTAAAGAAGAGAAGCGAAATCTGAGTAGATTATCTGATGTCAAACTGAACAAAACAGGCCAAGAAGGCCCCAGGTTTCATCCTTGCTGTATGAAGACTTAGTTGACCTCAGCCAGGCCAGAATTTGGAGGAAAGGCATTCAGCCAGACTTCCCATTCAGCCATTGAAACCTGCTCCATTACTACCAGGACTCTCCCATTACAGCAACAACTGCACCTGGAACATCCCACTCCACCCTCCCGGGCTGATAATCTGAACCACCTGCCATCAATGAGGAAGAAAGCTCCTCTGAATAATTGCTTTAAACAATTTCTCATAATTTAGGCAAAAACAATATATTGCATATGCTGGAAATCTAAAATAGGAACAGAAAATGCTGGGAACACTCAGCAAGTCAGGCAGAATCTGCGGAGAGAGAAAACGAGTTATTGACTTGAAACCTTGGCCAGGTTTTTTGCCCCAATATAGGGTGGGAAGGGAGGGCATGTAATTTCATGCTGCCAGCCAGCGTGCTGGTTTGCCAGCACTAACCCACCCCCATCTTCACAGAGGCTGGATGGTGGGAGTGCAAGTGATAGATAGCGAGTTATGGTAATTAAAAGGCTAATTAAGGCCATTGATCAGAGGCAAATTGAACTTTTCATTCAGCCTGCTGGCCCTCCCTTGGTGTTGGGAACGCAGCAGCTGCCTGGAGACAGCCTCCTGGCAGCAGACCAGGGGAACAGTGCTCCAGGAAGACTTTGAGGAAGCCCCTCACCTCCCTGGCCACAGCTGTGGTCTGGTGGATGGGGCCATTTTTTATTTCAAATAGCAAGCCTCAACTCTGGCCCCGACGTTGGTCCCAACCCGAAATGTAAAATCCTGCCTGTTAGCTCAGTTTCTCTCTCATGATTTAGACTCAAGTCCTCTGGTTTTACATTGTTGGTTTAGTTCGAAGTAACAATCTTAGTTTACCTCATCAACATCAGTTAACGTTTACGGACCTTGGTGATTCCTTAAACCTTCTCCTTTGACTGTAAATCTGACACTTCTCCCTAACCTTTCCACACAGTTTATTTACCCTGAACTTAAATCAGTCTTGCTACTCTTTAAACTCACCCTCTCCAATGCTTATTGTGGTGTTGCCAACAGAGTTGGATACTGCACTGATTGTGTTTGCTTAATATAAGTCATATGTCAGGGCTAACTCGAAGGTGCAGTGGAATTTACTTCACTGCTGTTTTTGGGGTCCTGCTGTATGCAAATTGTCTGCTGTGTTTCCCCGAAAAGAGCTTCTCATCAACACCCCTGTTACAGTGTGAGACAAGCAATCAGGATATTATAAAACTAACATATTTTCTGGTAGTTTTGAATTTATTGTATTGTGATTCTCAGGCACAAACTTCTGTGCTGTAAGGCTCCATGGTCCACACTCCTGGAAATGGATGTTCAACATGAAGTTATGAGGCCCAACACAGGTTCCCTTGGAAAAAAATTGGAAGAGGGACATATCCTTAATGGGAAAATTCTGAGCAGCCAATGCAAGATGTTGGGAAAAGACTACAATCTTTTAAAGCATCTTTCAGTGTCAGCCCTGACACTGTGGTAGCACCAAGCCTCTGAGGATGAAGGTTGTGGGTTCAGGTCCCACTCGAGAAACCTGAACACAAGATCTAAGCCAGCATTCAGGTGCCAGTACTGAGGGAGTACTGCACCAGAGATGTCATCTCCTGGATGAAATATTATAACCTAAAGTGAGCATAAAAGGTCCCAGGACACTATTTCAAAAGAGACTTTTCCCAGTGTCCTGGTTAATTTTTATTCCTCAACAAATACCTATCACAGATGATCTGGTAACTTATTTAATTACTGTTTGTGTAAGCTTGTTCTGTGCACAATAACTGCCGCATTTCCTTGAATTATAAAAGTGACGCTCAGTTTGGGCTCTGCCAGGGTCACTCAGCTCCTGACCTCATTACAATATTGGTTCAAACATGGACAAAAGAGCTGAACTCCAGAGGTGTGTTGAGAGTGACTGCCCTTGACATCAAGGCAGAATTTGACTGAATATGGCGTCAAGGAGCCCAAGCAAAATTGGAATCAATGGGAATCAGGGGAAAGTCTCCACTGGTTGGAGTCATACCTAGCAGAAAGGAAGATGGTTGAGGTTGTTGGATGTCAATCATCTCAGTCCCAGGACATCACTGCAGGAGTTCCTCAGGGTACACTCCTGGGCCCAACCATCTTCAGCTACTTCATCAATGACTTTCCTTCCATCATAAGGTCAGAAGTGGGGATGTTCGCTGATGATTGCACAATGTTCAGCACCATTCGTGACCGGTCAAATACTGAAGCAGTCTATGTGCAAATGCAGCAACCTGGACAATATCCAGGCTTGGGCTGATAAGTGGCAAGTAACATTCATGCCACACAAGTGCCAGGCAATGAACATTTCCAACAAGAGAGAATCTAACCATTGTCCCTTAACATTTAATGGTATTACCATTGATGAATCCCCCACTATCAACATCCTGGGGGTTACCATTGAACTGGACTAGTCAAATAAATACTGTGGCTGCAAGAGCAGGTCAGAGGCTAGGAATCCTTTGGCAAGTAACCCACTTCCTGACTCCCCAAAGCCTGTCTGCCATCTACAAGGCAGAAGTCAGGAGTGCAATGGAATACTCTTGCCTGATGAGTGCAGCTCCAACTACACTCAAGAAGCTTGACATCATCCAGGACAAAGCAGCCCGCTTGATTGGCACCCCTTCCACAAACATTCACTCCCTCCACCACCGCCGAACAGTGGCAGCAGTGTGTACCATCTACAAGATACACTTTAGGAACTCACCAAGGCTTCTTTGACCGCACCTTCCAAACCCACAAGCTCTACCATCTAGAAGGACAAGGGCAGCAGATACAAGGGAACACCACCACCTTGAAATTCCCTCCATGCCACTCACCATCCTGACTTGGAAATATATCACGGTTCCTTCACTGTCATTGGGTTAAAATCCTGGAACTCTCTTCCTAACAGCACCGTGGGTGTACCTACACAACATGAACTGCAGCGGTTCAAGAAGGCAGCTCATCACCACCTTCTCAAGGGCAATTAGGGATAGGCAAAAAATGCTGGGCCAGCCAGCGATGCCCACATCCCGTAAATGAATTTTTAAAAAATTGTTGTAAAACCATTTGAGATGTTCTGAGGTCTTGAAATAGATAAATGCAAACCCTTTAAAGGACCAAAACCACTATAAACAGCTCTTAGAAAAATCCTTTTTCAGTGGTAATCTTCCAATGGAGTCATTTTAAAACTGACACTAACCCAGTGAAACACATCATAAAATGTGTTTGTTGAATAATGGCTCTTAGGAGTTACCTTAAGCAGCAAATTGCATTGCACTTTGAAGAAAAGTTCTCTTTTAAAGTGCTCGTCAGTAAATGACAGATATGACCATTTCCAATCAACACAGGATCAGGTGAGGTGATCTCTCCATCCTTGAATAGCCTGTCACCAGTCACTGTCCACATGATGAATGGCAATGTCAGTGAGGCAATGGGGGAATGCCTCATGGAAAAATGCAGGAAAACAATAGTTTGTACTCAACTAATACCACATCTGAGGAACACAAACTCAACATCTAATTTTAGTTGTTTTTATCAGTTTAATTCATTTCCAACCCTTTCAGTTGATTCTTTCCCCTCAAGTCTTACACACAATTTGAACGGAATTATTCTGTTCTTACCTTACAATTAAACTTTCTTTTCTTTCAGTTGTTCCATTTAGTCCTTTTGTCATTGAGACACTGGGAAGACGTCGCAGTTTGGCTTTAACTATGGGGGCCTCTGGGATTTTTTTTCTCTTCCTCAACCTATGCAGCAGCAGGTAAGATAGCTATTGTCTATGTTGGAGATTAATCACACCAAGGCATCATTTCGTACGTAGAGACCCCATTTATTATTTGTGCACAAGAGAGGACAATACAGTGAGAGTTATTGTACTGTCTCAAAGCAGAATACGCAAACACTTGCTTAAAAGCATTTTACAATCAATCAGTAAATTTTGCACATCTCAGTCTGCTTATTTGCATACGTTAACTGACCAATCCATGTTTTAGTTAATTTCCATTCCCACCACAACAGATGCGGTGCCTACGCACTTGGTTATCACAACTTTGATTACATTTCGGCCTAAGAAAGAACAACATGGAATGTCTCAGGGCTCATTTTACAACAGTGGTCAGGCCTGATGGTATTGTTCTTCAAGGTTGCAGTATTTTTCTCTTGGGCCTAAGCATTTAGTTCAATTTCTCCCATTAACCCTTTCAGTACTAAGTGGGCTCCCTATAGTTGTCTAGGCCACCACATCTACTGGTTATGAAGAATCATCCCAATTCGGAAAAAGCTTTTACTTATCTCCATCAACAAGCTGTACACAAAACAGTACCCCAAAAATATCTTTATGCTTCGTGGATCTCCTAGTCATCCCTTCACCTACTTAGTTCTGTTTCATGCTGCCTGCTCCTCCATCTTCTCCACATTCTCCATTGTCCAGCTATCCCTGTCACCTCAACCCCTCTTTTTGACATGTCTGTTCCTCATCCTGAATCCATTCCTTCATCAGTCCATTTAACATTCCCTACCTTTTCTGTAGCTGCCCTTTAGCCACAACACCTTCTTTCAGTGTACCGCTCATTTATCCATAACCTTTACCTTTCAATCTAGCTATCCTTCACTCACAATCCCTTCCTTCACTGTATGTGTCCCTTTGTTGTTCCTGGTACTACCCGCTCTGAAAACTCAATCTTAGCCTTACATTTAGGAAAATAAATTTTCTGCTGCAGGCTGAATGGTAAATTTGTAATTCTTGTTTAATTTAAGCTTTACTTATTGTTGTTTTAACAAATTTTAAGAAAATCAGAGGCTGGCACAGGGCAAGCTGTGGTTGAAGTATTGTAATTACATTGCTGGCCTCCCATTATTTACAAACTTGGTACAGTGACTTGTTACTAGGATGGTGGTGATCCTTTGGGAAGATGAGAGGCGCAGATCGCTGATCTGAAGGCACAGTTAAACTGCCTCTCACGTGGATGCTCACTCAAAACCACTATAAAAGTGCCAGCATATCTGCAGCCCAAGACGTGATAGCAATAGGTGTCATGGTACAATCTTGCGATGTATACTGCTTGCAAACTTCTCTTCAAAGAGACAGAGCAGCACTGTGGGCTGAATACAATCTGAACATTATTGTTTAGAAACACACATTTTCCCAGTCGAATTGGGTTCCTATGATTCATGGTTTTCATCATCTTTGCCTTTCCAGTTCAGAATTTCTCTTTCCGATAACAAATCACTTGCCCTAAGTATTATCAGGAAAAGGAATTTTCCCTTCTGCAGTTGCATTTATTTTAGTGTCATTTGACGTGCTGTTAAAACTGCCAAGTGAATCATTCCGCGGCTTGCTGGTGTCATTCATGGCTCACTCTAACCATCTGAGTCCAGATAGGTCGCAGATTCAAGCCTCTCTGCAGAACTTTGAGCACATAATCTAGGCTAACACTCCAATGCTGCACTGCTCGAGGTGCCACCTTTCCAATGAGGTCTTAACCTGAGACCCAAGAATAAGCAATAAAGGTGAGAATTGGATCATGCCCCTTGAAATATCCAAAGCGCTCTTAGTAAATCAGCTTCCATCCATTATAAACCTGCAAGTTCTACACTTGGCCCTGTGTTGGTACTCTACTGAGTTGGAAGATCATGGATTCTTAAGATTGAGCACACAGGTTAGTACTTCACTACAGTACTGAGGGAGAGCTGGAGTCAGAGGTGATGTTTTTCAGATGAAACATTGAACAGAGGACCGCTCGGGTGGATGTAAAAGATTCCATGACACTGTTCGAAGAAGAGCAAGGGAATTATCTCTGGTGTCCTGACTTTTATCCCTCAACTAGCATTACTAAAAACTGATGACCTGGTCATTATCACATTGCTGATTGTGGGACCTTGCTGTGTGAAAGTTAGCTGTTGTAATAATGACTATATGCTAAAAGTACTTTATTGACAAAAAAATTGCTTTGGGAATGGTGAAAAACGGTATTTAAATGCAAGTCTTTTTTTCTTTCCTAGGGCTGTGTTGACTGCATTACTTTTTGTTCTCCGAGCCCTTGTTGCTGCTAATTTCACCATCATCTACATCTACACTGCAGAGGTTGGTAGGCAACAGTGAACACCCTTTGTAAATATAAATGCAGAACCAGACCCTGCCATTGAGGGCATCACTGTTGTCTCTGCGAAATGTGAAAGAACATCTTGGGAGAATACTTTCCGTTCCAAGCACTTTTGCATTGTAGATTGAAAAAAACGATACCACCATAAAAATGGACTCTTCTATGCATTCCAGTTAATTCTTTCCATTTTTGGCCCTTTAAACAGAGACCTGCAGAACTTGGTCTCCCTAGTGCTGTAGTGTTCCATGTTAGTCCTGATGATGAAGCAACCCTGGGGAGGCTTCATTGGACATGATGGGGGTCGTGATCTCAGAGCAGCGTGAAAGCCAGGTGAGACCCACGAACAGGTAATAGCAGCCTGGAGGTTCTGGCACTGGACCAGCAAGTGAGAGCTCAAATCTGACTATGGCAAGCTCTGAAACGGTTCGGACGTCATTCTCACATGAGGGAAACCCAAGCTCAGCAGGGGCATTTTAACTCAATGCTGAGTTCAAACAGACCCCATTTTCACTGCAGCAAAGGTCTTATCCCGCAGTGTGGGAGTTATGAATCTTTAGAGAAGTTGTAAATGCTCATGAGGGGCAGTTAAGGTCTGTACAACTGTCAAGCTGACTAGTTATTCAAATGGCCAGCCCTTTAAAAATTGAAAAAAAAGTGTCTGTCTGTGTCTGCGAAAATGGAAAAGAAATCTGTTTTACCAGTTTTATAGGAACACAGGACTTAGGGGCAGGGGTAGGCCATTCGGCCCTTCAAGCCTCCTTTTCCATTCAACAAGACCATGGCTGATCTAGTGTGGTCTCAACTCCACTTTCCTGTCCGCCCCCTGCGCCCCCATCCTTGACTTCCTTGTCTATCAAAAAGCTATCTCACTCAGCCCTTAATAAATTCAATGATCCAGCCTCCACTGCTTTCTAGGAAAAGAATTCCTGTTAGTTTGAATAGCTGTATGTTGGCATAACCCCAAGTGTTACGATTCTATTGTTATTAGTGCTTGACTGCTTTCCGTCAACTATCATGATCATGATGAGGGGGAGGAGTTGCAGGTTTACAGTTTGGATTGACAGCTCAAAGGTTATTAAAGGATTAGCTGTCTTTAATGTGGGGTTATGAATATAAATATATGTTTTTATAAGGGGCTAAGTACTTGAGGGGATTTAAATGTGTGAATAGGCTTTCATGAATGTTTTTTTTTCTATATATAGTGAAGGCCTTAATAGATATTTCAAAAATTTCATCTCCGCATGGGTCCTGAAGTCTGCCCATGGTGCATATTGGATGAGTTGGCATGGAAGATGCAAGGGCAAAAGGGTGGTGTTGGGAGGCATAAGTTGTCACTAAATTGACACAGAGACCACAAAGGGCCATGGGAGTGGGTGGGAGGGGAGGTGGGTGTGACGAGCAAGGCCTAGAAGACCTAATGTTTAAGAAAACAACTGGGACAAAGTCCCAGAGAACTGAGATGGGCCTTTTATACAGCCCACCTCAACACTTAGCAGCCAATGCAGCCACCTCCAGGATGGTGGACCCAACTCCATCCTGCACCCCTAACCCCCCCTGCCCCACCAGAACGAAGATCTCGCCATTTGGGCACTTTTTCCCAAGGCAAGCTGGGAAATTTCCTGACTCGACACACTTGCCTCAAGAGCGAAAATCCAGGCCAAAGAGTCAGCACAGGTATGATGGGCCCAATAGCCTCCTCCTTTGCTCTAAGATTTTACTCTTTGCAGAAAGCACTGCTATTGACATGGTCAGGTGCATGATCCAAAGCAGCTTCGCAGTGAGTGTATTTCTAATGTTGGAAGGGAAAATTGGCAGTTGTTTTTGTGGCTGTATGTCTTTTTTTTTTAAACATGGAACAGGTAAGTTTCTATAACCAACAAATCTTCCTCTTCCCCTTTCATTAGTCAATATGACTGGTCATCCAGGAAATTAAGCTTTCAGTAAACCGGTGAGGAAAGCACTCAGTTTGTGAATCTATGCTACAAGGCCCATTCTAATTACTGAAAAATCCAAGCAACATAAGGCAAATTTTGAAGAGAGCTGGAGGAGAAAGATAGAACAGACAGCCACTGAAAGGAATAGATCAAGGCTCTTCTCCACTTGACCTCTTTCATGGAATACTGTGAAGTGGCCGTAAGCAAATTTAGCCGCAAAGCAATATTGTTGAGATGGGGAATCGGCTAAAATATGACAAATGGAACTCAATTTCAGTAGGTACACAATGATGCATTTTGAAATGAATAATAGCCATCATTATTCTCTGAATGTAAGTGGCCTCAGTGCTGTGAAAGAGCTGAGGGAATAGTGGGTACAGGTACACAGGCTGCACCTCAGCTTGATAAGGCCATTAAGACAAGTTAATGGAGCTCTGTGCTTTTATTAAAAGAAGCATAGTCTATGAAAGCCATGAGAAAATGATGGCTTTTGTGTGAGCCCAATACAAAACCTGAGTAAGACCTCAGATAAAGTACTGTGCACAATAATGAGCTACACCATAAGAAGGATATAGAGGAGAAACCTGGTATGAGCAAATGCAAAGAAACTCATGAACAGTTGGATCTTTTATCATTAGAAGAACACAGATTATGAGGTGATAAGGTTGAAGTATTTAAAATTATGACAGGGCGGGACAGAATAAATAGATACAGATTGTTTCCAGGGGCAGAATTTTACATCCAGCAGGCAGGTGTCCGCCCGACCCGATTGGGTGTTAAATAGCGTGCGATTAGGTCAGGCAAGTGACCCAACGTCATTGTGCACTTGCGCGATATTTCGGTCGGAAGGCACGCACAAGAGTTGGCAGCGCGCCTGCCGACAATTAAGAGGCCTACTAAGGCCCTTAATCAAATAATTGAAACCCATTTTTCACTGCAACCTTACGTTTGGCGGGCGGGCGAATCGGCCAGGCGGCCTTTGGGCGGGCGAATCGGCCAGGCGGCCTTTGGGCGGGCGAATCGGCCAGGCGGCCTTTGGGCGGGCGAATCGGCCAGGCGGCCTTTGGACGGGCGAATCGGCCAGGCGGCCTTTGGGCGGGCGAATCGGCCAGGCGGCCTTTGGGCGGGCGAATCGGCCAGGCGGCCTTTGGGCGGGCGAATCGGCCAGGCGGCCTTTGGGCGGGCGAATCGGCCAGGCGGCCTTTGGGCGGGCGAATCGGCCAGGCGGCCTTTGGGCGGGCGAATCGGCCAGGCGGCCTTTGGGCGGGCGAATCGGCCAGGCGGCCTTTGGATTTTTTTATGAAACCTCATCCATGGGCAGGATGTGGTTTCCAACAGTAATTTAAAAAAGAATAACATTTTTGGACATCATTTTTAATATGTCCCTGTTTATGTGACTGAGTGACATGTTTACCTCATTTTTGAAAATCTTTACTTTAGTTTCTACAATTCTTCAGCTCCCTGAGACAGCTCTGTGCTCTCAGGGAGCTTTCAGTGCGTGCTCCCCAGTGCCTGCACAGACCTCAGCGCTTGCACTCCTCTCGCCCCCACCCTGGCAGTGCTGAGCTCCACAGCGCTCCTTTCATGCTGTTAACTGGGCAGCCAGCGTGAAATCACAGTCAGGGGTTAACCGCGGGCGGTGGACCATTTCCTGGCCACTCCTGGGCCCACCCGCCACGCCCATGCAACGAATGGAAAATCCTGCCCCAGTAGTTGAGGGATATGTAATAGGATAAAAATATGAAACATCAGACTTAGAACAGAGAACAGTAGAAACTACTTCATACAAAGAGCCTCGAGGCTGTGGAATTAATTTCCAGGGTTAGTGGTTGCAGCAGAAACTATGTCAATGTTCAAGATTAGATTGGCTAGGCAGATGAACAAAAGAGGCTTGAAAGATATGGGAACAAGGTAGGTAAATGTGATTAGGATTATTTGCTCATTTGGAAGGGAGAAGCTGAACAGCCTCTACTCATGTTGGAACTTGTGTATTTCCATGTCCTAATATCCTGGGCTCATTGCTGAACCCCTTCCCCCAATCTACACCTTTCTGTCACATTCCTATAATTAACATAATCTTATCCCTACTTCCTAATTTGCCTTGGTGCCTAGACTTCAAGGAGGTTGAGTGAAAAGAAAGTCAGTGGAAAAATTCTAACCAGTGTGTGGTAGTTCTGCAAAGAACATAAAATTGCATTAAATTGCAAGGGAGGGAGGGGAGCGGGTAGGGTGGGTGGGAATGAACTCTGAAGATTGTCACTTCATACTTGTGGTTTGAATTTGGAGTTTACGAGATCTTTACTGGTGTAATTTTCAGAGGCTTCATAGCTGGTGCAAAATGCAGCTCGGGCAATCAGGCTTTTAGCATTGCCAGCCTATTTCAGGCTCCAGAGTCTTGTGAGACTGCAGACGCAGAGAGAAGAGCTTCATGAAATTACCCCTCATGATTCTGCCTTCATATGTGTCTGAGGTACTTTGTTACAGGTTATTACATCATCTTGGCTGGTCTGTGTAATGAGTCCTGGCTTTTAAAAATAAAATAATTATATATTTTTTGTGCTCTCAGCAGGAAGGCATGATCAAATAGAGTGCAGGTCAGAGATAGGGCTACAAATGTGTAGTCCCAATTCTACAGCCTGTGCTCTCAACTCTGCTGGGAGAATGGAATCGGTGAATTTACCTCATAGGTCAACATTGTAATGTTCAATGAAACACTGGATGAAACTATGATGACTGGACATGATCATGGTCCATTCAAATTAAGAGTTATACTTTCTGGTGTCATTAATTGTTCTGTTCTGTTAAAAAGCCAGGAAATGGTTCTCCCCCCATGTATATCTTTGGTACAATTGACTTTCATCTGAATGCCTGAAGTCCACTATCTGTAAGGGAGCTTTAATATTATTAATGAACTAAACTTAAAATAGATTGGAGAGGTTGGGACTGTTCTCCTTGGACAGAAGGTGGCTAAGAGGAGATTTGATAGAGATGTTCAAAATCATGAGGAGGCTGGACAGAGTAGATAGGGAGAAGCTGTTCCCACTTGTACAAGGATCAAGAACGAGAGGGCACAGACTTAAAGTGATTTGCAAAAGAAGCAAATGTGACGTGAGAAACAAACTTTTTCACACAATGAGTGGTTCGGGTCTGGAATGCACTGCCTGGAAGTGTGGTAGGGAAGCAGGTTCAATCGAGGCATTAGATGATTATTTGAATAGAAACAATGTGCAGGGGTACAGGGAAAAGGCAGGGGAATAGCACTCGGTCATAATGCTCATTTGGAGGGCTAGTGCAGACACGATGGGCCAAATGGCCTCCTTCTGTGCCATTAGAATTCTGTGATTCTGTAAACCCAAACACTAATAAGCAGCTGTGTGTTGAATTTAATTACGTTCTTCTCGCTGACTCTCCCTTTTGCTTTGGGTCTAACAGCTTGTGAGGCTGGCATGGGTACCATTCCACCTTGTTCTTGTGAGAATTTAATATAGGTGTAGTTTTGTAGAAAAGGAGGAAACCATATGACTCTATAAGATGACTGTTTTTTTGTCCCAATTAGATTACAACCAACCCTTTGTTTTAAAGCCAAGTAGTAAGTCGCTGCTCAACACTGATACAAGGACTGAATAAAAACGGAAATAAATTGGACCAAAGAAACATTTTGATGAAAACAGAAAATGCTGGAAATATTCAGCAGATCTGACAACATTTGCTAAGAGAGAAAGAGTTAATGTTTCAGGTTCCCAACCAGCAGTACTTGACCAAAGGTCATCGATCTGAAACAGTAACTGTTTTTCTCTCTCCACAGATGCTGCCAAACCAGCTATTTCCAGCCTTCTCTGTTTTATTTCCGATTCTGGTATCTGCAGTATTTTGTTCTTGTAACGTTAAGAAAGTCAATCCCCAATTTCCCCCCAAAATTAGACCTCTCTTCTCTCCTCACAGATGAATAAAGGGATCTGGCAAATAATTGAGAATATAAAAAAATTGATTTTGTATCAACAGCTGAGGTTTTTCACTGGAAGATATGAAATTTCTCTTTGCCTCTTGTCAGGCATACCATGAGGTGCAGAAGTAATAACTTCACTTTTAAGGTGAGGTGGGTGCTTGTACTGTGCGGTTGAGCTCCGAAATGAGAATGAACTCAAGGGTTTGGAAATATGACCAATCTTAACAGCTGGGCTTCATTTCCTTAAATCTCTGAGTCCTGCCCAACCACCAGACAATAAGTCTAGTAGGCAGGAAGAGGCACAAGTTCAATGACAAGAGGCTGCAATCGGGCTCTTGTGAGAAAAGCCACCAGCAGTCAGTGGGGTTAGGGGTCTGGAGGTATAGGGGCAGTTGAAACCTTAATTAAGGACTCTGTGGATCCTGGGGGAGCAGTGCTGGTCACTTTGAAAAAAATCACTGATAAAAGTCGCTTTTTAAAAAAAAAACTTACCTTGGGTTACTCTGGCCAGTCAACTCCTCCCACTTTAATTCAGCTGTCGAGTTCCACCCGGTGCGGACTCCCCTTGACTGGGCATTAAGGCCTGGATTTTCATGCCACGGTCCATGTTGGAAAGGAGGTAGGAAGGGGTTTCAAAACGGCAGATAGGACCCAATTCTGGGATTCCCACCATTCCTGCCATGTGGGATTTTTATGGCTCCATGATACCGGTAGGGATAGTGAGCCTGGCTCAGCAATCCCACATTTACCAACTCCATTGCAGGGTTGGCCATTTCAGACTCCCTCGTTATTTTCATGGAGTTGGGCCCGTGCTGCTAGGAGACGTGGTTCATGGCACCTCAGAGGAGTCATGAACCATGGAGGAACCCCAGGCCCAAATTGGGAACCAAAAAGGAACAGTCGCCTGCTCCTGGAATTCTTTCATTGACAGGTTTTGAAATACAAAAACAATGTTTCTTCAGTTTCAATGATTAAATGTGTTACTGAAAATTACAGGCTTTTTCACTGCAGTGAGTGGTTATAGGGCTCTGTCCTGCAAAGGTAAATTCACCATTATATTGACCACCATTGCGTGTGGTCACATGCGTTAGACTACTTTTCCTAAAAGAGGAAGTGCCATAATGCATTCAAAACTGTACTTCTATCATGTTTTGGACTGAGAGTCAAATGTCCTGAATCTTTGGCTTTGAAAAAAATGGCCTTGCTGTTTGAACATTTAAAAAAATCTAAGCACCTGCTACACTCCATTTTTTTTCAAGAAATCTGCTTTTAAATGGAAATGAAACAGGAAATGAAAAAAGGTTATCTGGTATTTCAGTTTCAGTGGACTCCACTGTTGACATTGAGGGTTTGTTTTGATAGCTAGGGCTATTATGAATGCTTGTTTGAATTTCAAAAGGGATAAACCTTTTAATTCCGGCAGGGGTTTGTGTTCACATTTTCATTGACAGTTTTAAGAGGTTATTAAAAGATTTGATGTTGCAAGTGGATAAGTGTCCATTTTTATAAAAGTTTGACCACTAGAGGGGATTTACATTTTTGAATGTGAGTTTTAGGGATGAAAGATTTTTTCAGTAATAAGTCTTTGAAAGTGACAGCTCTATTAGATTTTAGAAGTTTATAATTTTGAAGTCCATTTCAAAGATATCCTGAGGCCTACCCCTAGTAGATACTGGATGAGTGGCTATGGAGTTTCCAAGTGGGCATGGGAGCATGGGTTTATGGAGGGAATTAAGGTGGCATGGAGGGTATGGGACATGGAAGGGGCATATGGGATGGGTTTAGGTGAAGGTTTGAGGGCTTGACAATCATCCAGCCTGCCGGCCTGGCCACCCACCAGCCTACTTTCCTGGATTGGATTGGCTTGGCTCTGGATTAGGTAGGCCCAACTCCATACCACTCCTGCCTCCTGCGACAAAAATATGGCAGGCAGGGGTCCTTTCTAAGGAGCTAGGTCTGCCAGGTCATCTAATTTCCAGACTCGATCTTCCCTCTTCCTCCATGAAAATCCGGTTCTGTTATTGGGTCCTGACTTTTTAAGTGTGCAGTAATCCTTCGCCTGCTCTTTAGTGGAAACCTCAGCTGACTTGATATTTGGTGAAGACGAAATGGGCACCAGATAAGATTGGGATGACCTCAAGCCATTAAGTGAACTTGGCCTCATCATGACACCCCAATGACATACCATTCTGGCTGGTCTCTTGCATCCAGGGATCTATTATTTCAGTGGACTCCACTTCACACTATCGAGCAATATTTAAAAAAAAATTCTTCATCATAACACTTCATTTAAGTTTAAAACCCTAATTTTGAAAAAATCATTCATGGGATGTGAGCGTGGCTGGGAAGGCCAGCACTTAATGCCCAGCCCAAATAGCCCTGAAGAAGATGGTGGTGAAACGCCTTCTTGAATACAACTGAGGAGCCTGCAAGGCTATTTAAGAGAGTAGTCAACCACATTACTGCGGGTTTGACATCACATGTACACCAGAATGATTAAAGACAGTAGATTTCCTTCCTGAAGGGACATTAGTGAAAAAGATGATGTCTTTTGATAATCTTGAAATATCATTGTCACTATTACCAATATACTGTAACCTGTTCAGTCAGAACACTTTGGACCAAAGCATTTCTAGATTTAGGAATTTTCTGGATTATAGAATAGCATTAGAGTGGCTAACCACAAATGTGTGAACCAGATATAAATATGTACCTGAGGCTTAAAACAGTGACAAAATATTATACAGCACTCATAAAAATTGTTATTTATCCACATACTGAATCTTCCATGTTTCCCCAAGTACTATACCATACCATACCAAAATGGTACTGTACCGAACTACAGTATACCCTGGGTCTGCTCTAAAGCAAAAGGACTGAGGGAAGAAAGTGGCAGGTGGTAGCAGGGAACATGTAAACTGTAGTGCAGGAAAATGCAGCGCGAGGTCAGATTTGAACAGAACCCAGAATTAGAGCGACCAACAGACCCAAGCTGGGGAATTGGGTCATGATAAACATTCAATGTAAAAAGCAGAACAATGTCCCCAGGAATGTACTAACAGTGTGCCAGGCTCTGACTTTTAGATATACTTCCTACTTATTTGCCAACATTCCTTCCTCTGTCATCCATCTTGCCTCTCTCCTATTTCATGGTTGTGGTGAGTCACAAGTGGCAAGTCTGAGAGTTGTGTGGCATGCTCAAAATTCCAGATTTTGGATTTTCAGACTGGAGAGGTTACAGTGTAGTAGTTTTTCATTGCATATTTTATTTAATTCATTGAATTTGTTTAATTAATTGAATTTTAATTTCTGGCTACCATAATGGGATTTGAATTCATGCCTCCAGATTATTAGTACAAGCCTTCGACGACTAATAGATAACAAATAACATGGCCACCATACTCCAAGCAATACCCAAGCTGCTGGAATTAAGGCCAACATGATACAAAAAGAAAGCAAAGCATTTTTGCAGTTTTATTCAGCCAGATGAAATATATGTAACAGAACAAATATAAACAGGCTGGGCAATGAGGCACAATGTCACACAAGGCTTCTTGTATATAAAAAAGATCTAGGGGATAATCAGGAATAGTGCCTAAATGGAACACTGATTGTCTACTGTGAAGACATATGAACAGGTGTAGGCTATTCAGTCACTCAAACCTGTTCTATCATTTAATTAGGTCATGGCTGATCTGTAACTCAATTCCATTTACTTGGTTATATAGCCCTTGATACCCTTGCGTAACAGAAAATCTATCAATCTCAGTTTTGAAATTGGCAATCAAACTAGCCTGAACAGCTTGCTTGGAGGAAAGGATTTCCATTAACCTCTGTGAGAAAAAGTGTTTTGCAGCATAACTTCTAATAGCTCTAATTTTAAGATAATACCTGCTCGTTCTGGACTCCCCCATCAGAGGGGATTGCTTCTCCCTAACTATTCTATTTAACCCTTAACAGAAATCAAACCAACAGCCATTTTGGATTCAGAAAACAAGCATGTACTCACCATACACTTTAAACCACCCTTGACTTAAACTAACTTAGTATAATTAACTTTGAATGCACAGCACGTGCAATGATTGGATGTGGTGAGATGGCATCTGCTGTATGGCTGCTTGCTTGCTTTTTGTTGATTCATCTGCGTTTGATATAATCAGCACTTGCCACTCCGCAACGTACTTTATTAGCGTTGCCATTCAAGTTGGTCAGTTTGAATCCTTACCAAACTGCAGTTTGGATGATGACTTCTAATGTGTGCACACTAATATTTCTTTGGTTACCATCTGCTCTTTTAACGCAGATTAAAGAATTAAAAATACCTTTTTGTTTAAAACTGCACTGATTGTTATTTGTTGCTGTTTTCTAGGTCTATCCCACGACCATCCGTTCCTTGGGATTGGGCTCTTGTAGTTCGATGGCTCGTATTGGGGCAATGATTGCACCCTTTGTAGCACAGGTGAGATGAGTATTTTTCTTTCTCGTGGAATGGGTTGGCCTACATTTGACAACCAGATCTGAGGGTACAATGATTTCCTCAGTTTATTTCAGCAAACAATTTTTCATATTTTCAGTTGGGACCACGTTTGAATTCTATTTTGTTTGTATTGTTTGCTGATTTCTAATTATTTAAACTAATCATGACTCTCAACTAAAAAAAAGACTCCACTCATTCCTGTTCAATAGAATTGCACCGGAGTGATTTTGAACAGGTTAAAGAGGAGGCTTCATATCAGAACCCACTTTGCCTCCATAAGTAAGTTAGAAGAAAAGCGGTGTTGTAAAATTCGCTTTTCTGGTGGTGTTGACTTCACAAGATGAAATGGGCACGCAGAGATGAATCAATCAGTTTGTAGGCGATGGTACAGAGCTACCAGCAGAGCCAGGGTAGATGGGCCAGTTGTCCAGAGCTCCTTCTGTGTGCCCTGCCAGTCAGATGTTAAAACAGCAGACTGCTGTGCAGCTCAGGAAGGCAATATTAATTTATTCAACAAGCCAGCGTCTTAGGTTATGTGACCTTACCTACCCACAATATCTTCAACAAAGGACATTTATCCGGTATTTGGAAATTGGGTTTGTGTTTCAGGCTGATAAAGTCACAGCCATTATGGGTTGAAAGAGGTGCTATTTGTTGAAGGTCTGGCATTTGGGAAATCATTGTCTCCGTAGACACTGACTCCACTGGCAGGCCTGGTCTGTCAAGTACACATGGCCTTCGTGCAGCTCCCTTTGAAGTTGGGATGTGCAGGCCCTAGGTGGTCTGTTAGTAACTCCTCAGAAATAACGAGGTGTGACATTTCCGAAACCGCAAAGCGGCTTCTTTTGTTCTGGTGACTCTCAGACAATAACTCACAGACAGGGGGTCAGCTATCTTAATGATCTTTGTTCAACCAAAAGGTCCAGTTTAAAATTATGAAATAGCAATGAGGATATATTTTTGTAAAAATGTAGTTTTAGGTTCTGTTCCGTCACATTGTGAATGAATAAAAAAAGAGAAATTCAAAAAACTGTCAGGCAATTGATATTCCTGTTTGAAATGCAACAATATTGCAAAGGTATCTAAGCAGAGACTGATTTAAATAAATGTCTGAAAATATTTGGATATGAGATTACAAGACCAATCTAGATGAAGAAGGCGCTTCAGTCCATCTGATCCCACCCTTCCAGATTCTTGCTTGTGAACAGCTCTGGGAAATATGAGTTTGTGAAAGGTGCTGTATGCATTTATTCAAATTTTTGAAATGATCCTTCTGAGTTTTGCAGCAGAACCTGTGAGTGAATGAAGTTGGCTCTCAGTATCAAAGCAATCGTAGGCATTGAGCCAATGTAAAGTCTCCCAGTGCCACATCTTGTTTCACTCTTTTATATACCAGTTGTCATGATGAAGGAATACTTTGAGGCAATAACAAGCAAAGGGTGAACATAGTTCCATTGACATAGTCATTGTGGCACAGGAGACCGCCATTTGGCCCCTTGAGCTCATACTGGTTTTCTGGAGAGCAATGCAATCAGTCCCATTGTTCCATTCTATTCCCATTGTCCTGCAAGTTTATTTCCCTCAAATATCCATCCAATTTTCTTTTGAAATCATTCCTTGTCTCCACTTCCATCACCCTTGAAGGCATTAAGTGTAAAAAAGTTATTCCTCTCAATACTCCTGCATCTCTTGCCCAAAGCCTTAAAGCTATGTCTCCTAGTCCTTGTACTGTCATCTAATGGGAGTAGCTTTTCTTTGTCAACCTTATCTAAACTGATCATAATCTTGTACACCTCTACCAAATCTCCCCTCAATCTCTACTGGTCCAAGGTGAAAGACCCCAGCTTATCCAACCTAACCTTATAGCTAAAATCCCTCATTCTTGGAACCATTCTGGTAAATCTCCTCTGCACCCTCCCGAGGATGTTCATATCCTTCCTAAAGTGTGGTGGCCAGAACTGGATGCAATACTCTAGTTGTGGCCTAACCAGAGCTTTATAAAGTTTCAGTATAACTTCCTTGCTTGGCATTCAGTACCTCTATTTATGAAGCCCAAGATCCCATATTCTTTGCTAACTACTTTCTCAATGTGTCCTGCCATCTTCAAGAATTTGTGCACTTGCGCCCAAGATCCCTCTGCCCCTGCATATTCTTTAGAACTGTGCCACTGACTATAATGTTTCTCTATACTCCTTTTCCAAAATGCATCACCTCACACTTCTCTGTATTAAATTCTATCTACTACTAATCTGCCTGTTCTGCTAGCTTATCTGTGACCTATTACAGTTCCTCTCATGGGGGAATCTAGTACTAGGGGGCGAGGTTTAAAATTAAGGGTTGCCCGTTTAAGACAAATGAGGAGAGTTTCTTTTTCTGCGGGTCATTTAGTCTTTGGAATTCTCTACCACAGAAAGCAGTGGAGTTGGGTCATTGAATGTATTCAAGGCTGAGTTAGATAGATTTTTGATCAACAAGGGAGTCAAGGGTAATGAAGGGCAGACAGGGAAGTGGAGTTAAAGCCACAGTCTGATAAGCCATGATCACACTGAATGGCAGAGCAGGCTCGAATGGTCAAATAACTTACTCCTATTTCTTATGTTATGTTATTTGAATCATCCTCACTGTTGGCCATATCTCCAAGTTTGGTATCAACAGCAAATTTTACTCTATTCTAATATCCGAGTCATTTATATATGTCAAAAAATGCAGTGTTCCTAGTACTGTTTTTGCGAAATACCACTGTCTACCCTCGTCTAGCCTGATTTACACCCAATTTACCATGACTCACTGTCTTATGTCATTAAGTCATGAGCCTCAATTTTGTTAAGCAGTCTTTTATGTGATACTTCGTCAAATACTTTTCCTAAAATCCATTTGGACAACATCCATTGTATTCCTTTCTTCAATCCTCTCTGTTACTTCATCAAAAAACCCAATTAGTCAAGCACGATCTGCCTTTTACAAATTTATGTTGGTTCTCTCCAATTAGCTCAAATCTCTCCAAGTGCATGTTGATTTTTTCCCCCATGATTATTGTTTCTAAAACCTTACTCACCACTGATGTTAAACTAACTGGCCTGTAGGTACTAGGTCCGTTTCTTGAATAAGGGTGTCACTTTGCCTCTTTCCAATCTTCTGGTACCTCCCTCATTTTTAGGGAAGTTTGGGAGATTATGGCAAGCCCTTCCTCTATCCCCACTCCCACTTCCTTTAGCAACCCAGGATGCAACCAATCTGGATCAGGCAACTTGTCCAGTTGTAGTATAGCCAGCCTTTCTAGTACATTCTGTCTATCAATTTTCAGCTCATCCAACTCCATTTCCGTCGATACTTCATCAACATCCTCCTTAGTAAACGCCTATACAATGCACTCATTAAATATTTTAATCTTGTCCTGCTGCTCTAGCATTTATTAACCTTTTCCCTCAATTGGCCCTACCCTGCCTTTTACTGCCCACTTATTATTTACATGTGGTACAAGATTTTTGGGTTCCTTTTTATTTTATTTTAACTGCCATTCTATTCATATATTCTCTTTTCGCCAGTTTTGTTTTCCTCTTCACTTTCCCTCTCAATTTATTGTATTTGGCCTGGTTCTCACTTGAAGAATTCACCTGCCATACATCCTACACTCTTATGTTTCACCATATTCTCTATCTCCCTCATGATCCAAGGAGCCGTGGTTTTGGTTCCCCCACCTTTCACCCATGTAGGTATGTACCTGTACCTGAAACTTGCCCTCATTATTGTTCTGTTACTGTTTTTCCTGTCAGTCTTTAGATCCCTGGTTAGATCCCCTCTCATCCCATTGAAGTTAGCCCTCTCCCAGTTTAGATGTTCTACTTTAGACTGTTCCTTGCTTTTCTCTATTACCAATCTAAACCTTAGGATACACTGATCACTCTTACCAAGTGTTACCCCCACAGACACTTGGTCCACTTGGCACACCTGATGCCCCAGCACCAGATATGGCAGTACCTGCTTCCTAGATGAATGGAGAACGTACTGGCCAATGAAGTTCTCCTGAGCACATTTCAGAAATTTCTCCTCCTCTTTAACCTTTAACATTATCCTAATTCATATTTGAGTTATTAAAGTCCCCCAATATCACTAATTCTTGTACATCTGTGATTTCTTGCAGATTTGTTCCCCCCTCACCCCATTTGGAGGCCTATAGAATACCAATCACATGATCATCCCATTTTTGCTTCACAACTCTAACCAAATGGATTCTGTCCTTGTTCCCTCAACAACATCCTGTCAATCCAACACTAGAAAGTCTTCCCTAGTCAGTACTGTCAGACCACTCTTCTCTTCTTTCCTATCTTTTCTGAACACTTTGTATTCCCAATATTAAGTCATCAGCATTTTTAAGCCACACTTCCATTATTGCCAGTACATCATGGCCAGGATTTTATGGCCCCGCTGCAGCGTGTCTCCCCCGGCGGATGCAGCGAGCCATTTATATCTCCATTCGGTTCGGCGGGACTGCTTATGGTATCATTTAAGGCTGGGGGTTACAAACAAATAACTGTAAAGGACGCCCTGAGGAATACGCTTGTGGCCACGGAAATTTGATGTGGTTTTGCATTGGCCGAAAAAGCCTTATTGGATATAATGTCTGAACTCTATCCTGTGTTGGACCAGCATTCCATTGTAAATGAATATTTCAAATTAAATAAAGCCATTATTAGGAGTTAAAACAAAATCCCGCCAGGTGGGAGGGTCCGTAAAATCCTGGCCCATATTTCCACACGACTACTTGTGCTTGTAGCTCACCAGTCTTACCCACCACACTGTGTATTTATGTACAAGCATTCTAAACCCGGCATTGTAATTCTTGTTAGTCTGCTCCTATCTAATATGGAACAATTTCCTTCTCTAAAGGTCTTTGTTTTTAACATGACTATCAAAGAAAATTAGTGCTGTTAAGGATTTGAAAGGAAATTGGTGTTGGAAGTATTTGAAAGTTATCAGTAAATGCCCTAATTAGCTCTTTTAAAATGGTATTTTCTCCAACAGATTTATGCAGAATTTCAATTAACCATTTCATTTCATGTCTCTTTAATGCTAACATTAAGCCATCTTCGTCACCTGAGCGCAGTACATCTGCTAACTCACTTTGTTTGCTCCACCTAGGTCCTGATGAGCACATGGCCTATAACAGCTCTGTGCTTCTTTAGTGCTGTGTGCATCATTTGTTCTATTTTGGCATTCACTCTTCCCATTGAGACCAAAGGACGTGCAATGCAGGTGAGAATGGAATCACACTCCTTGAAATATCCTCAAGGCTCTTTCTTGATAAATCATCTTACTTCCACACTGACCCTTGAAATGGTCATGTGTTTAAAAAGGCTACACCCGATGCTAGCACTCTTCCATTGGAGTTAAAACATCAGGCGATCCAAGACTTGAGCACATAATCCGAGCTGACACTCCAGTACGGTACTAAGGAGTTTTGCACTGCTGAGGTACTGTCTTTCAGATAAGATAGAAAGTGAGGTCATCTGCTTTCTCAGGTGAATGCAAACATTCCCATTGCACTATCTGAAGAAAGGCAGAAATGTCCTGACTAATATTATTCCTCAACAACCATCTTAAAAACAGAAAAATTGGTCATTTATCATTTGATGTTTTTGAGGCCTTCCTGTGTGCAAATTGGACATCATTACAAGGGGGACTGCACTTCAAAAGTTCTTAAATATCTGTGAAGTGCTAATTGATGTGCCCTGCTCTTCTCCGAACTAATGCCCTGGCATCTTTTGCATCCACTAGAGGGGGCAGATGGGGTCTCAGTTTAAGATCTCATCCAAAAGATAGCACCTCTGACATGCAGCGCTCCCTCAAAACTGCACTAGAGTGCCAGCCTAGATTCTTGTGCTCAAGTCCCGGAGTGGGACTCAGAGGCAAAAACGTTACCAAAATGTCAACAGGATTACTTGCAATTTTCAAGAAGGCTAGAGTGGGCAAGCTGCGGCTTTCGCGAAGGGCTGAATGAGCTCAGATGCAAATCGGGTTATGATGAGACTTTGAAAGGTAAATTTATTCAATTTTCTTTGTTGGCCCAGGAGGAACAAGGCCCTTGCTCTTTTGCCGCCAACAAAGATAGATCAGGCTAGCTCCATCCCTGAGAAAACTCTTCTCTTTGCTCCTATGAGATCCTCACTGAAGCTCCTCCTCCACAGCTACACACACACTTGTGGTAGCCATGGGCTGAGCGATTTTGAATAGTTAGCAGCCACTTCCTGCCCCAGGTATGATAATAAGGCCAACCTTCAAAAGTATTGTGGCTTCATAACTATGGCTGCCAGGCTAGTCAGAAACTAAATGAGCCCTCTGGTTTCTAGCTGAGAGTTAAAATTGACTCTTCAACAATAACAACAATTTGCATTTATAGCACGTTTTTAGCAGAATAAAATATCCCAAGGTGCTTCACAGGACCATTATCAAACAAAATTTATATTGAACCATATTAGCACAACTGACCAAAACTTGGTCAAAGATGCATTTTGAAGAGGTTTAGGGAGGGAATTCCAGTGTCTGGTCAGCTGATGGCATGGCCGCCAACGGTGGAGTGAAGACGATCTGGGTTCTCAAGAACCCAGAGTTGGAGGACAGCAAACATCTTGAAAGGTTATAGGGTTGGATGAGGTTCCAGAAATAGGGCAGTGGTGGTCGTGGTGGCAAGGAAATAGAGGAATTTGAAATCAAAGATGAAAAGTTTTAAATCAAGGCATTGCCGAACCAGGGGCCAATGTAGGTCAGCAAGCCCAGACGTGATAGAAGAATGAAACTTGGTGCAAGTTAGGATATCTGCAGCAGAGGTTTGGGTGATGTTAGTTTATGAAGGCTGCAACATGCAAACTGAACAGGTGAGCATTGCAATTGTTGAATCTATCTATGGATATTAGCAGCTGATGAGCTGAGCCGGGCCGGAGAAGGAATTGAAGGTCCGTGTGTTGAGATATGGTCTCACTAAAATAATGAACAAAGTCACCTGAGATGAATCCTCCAAGTATCTATACAGCGATGTTCCATAGTATCATTCTGGGAATGGTTTGCAACCTTATATTTTATTCCTTTAAATTGTTGCCATCTTTAGCAACCATTTTGATTTATTTTACAGGAGATCAATCCATCCACCTCCAGTGTTTAAACTTTAGTTGTGGAATCAATATTCGACGGAGCAGACAGAATTTCTCTTCAATACCTTTGGAGCACCTTCGACAATGAGATACTGAATCATTTGCTGGACTGTCTAGGTCGTGTGATATTACTTCCATTCTACATGGGATCATATCTTATTTACCACATGCACTACTTTATCTGCAAGTGTATCTCATTGTCTCACATCCTTCAAACATCCTTATCAAGTTGCCTTTGACAGAGGAAGAAGGTTTAGAAAGGCTGAACTTCCAGAGCAATTTGTTCTGCTGTCTGCACTTGGGAATAAACTTTGTGGCATAAAATGCTGCATGAAATAATAAGCAAAAGAAAAATTGCAGCTGTGGCTGAGGGAAAAAATACATTATTTCCACCTTAAGTGTAACAGTACTTTCCTGCCCCATTGGGTGGGTTGGAACAAGCATCATTCGAAACACTGAGCACCACTAAAACAATCTGACGTTCTCTCCTTGCCAGCCCTGTTGCATCTTCTGTCCCCTGAACGGAAATAAATCTCAGGTCTTGACAGCTTGTCTTCTTCTGTTGCCAGTCCTCTTTGCCTTTGCCCTGGAACTTTGCATTCCTCTTATCCTGAAGAAAGCTGATCTGTCTCATCCTTCGAACCATCTCCCTATGACTATACTTTGTTTCTATTAGTGCTTAAGTTATCTGTTACCTCAAAGGTTTGTCAAAAATATGGTAGCTATTTAAGTCAACAACACAGCCAATCTCTGGTAGTCAGCTTATCATGTTACACATGTCTCTATATCTGCCCTTGAATATTTTGTCATGGCCTTCACTATCACAAACACATCTTCCTCTATTTTACTGATAATGCTATGCTCCATTACTATTGCCCTTCTTGTTCCCCATAAGCTCCAGATTTTGTCTTATTGATTGTTTTCTGAATCCTTGTTATATTGAAATCAAGACTTTATTACACTAATTATCTCAATAGACCACAAAACTGTGGAAAACAAAAACAGAATTACCTGGAAAAACTCAGCAGGTCTGGCAGCATCGGCGGAGAAGAAAAGAGTTGACGTTTCGAGTCCTCATGACCCTTCAACAGAACAGTTCTGTTGAAGGGTCATGAGGACTCGAAACGTCAACTCTTTTCTTCTCCGCCGATGCTGCCAGACCTGCTGAGTTTTTCCAGGTAATTCTGTTTTTGTTTTGGATTTCCAGCATCCGCAGTTTTTTGTTTTTATAACAAAACTGTGGAACCTGCTTACTTCCCTGAGGCTTCCTCTCATGAACTATGAGCTCCTAAAACTCACACTTGGAGTCACAAATTGTATCTTGCATTTATTCAACTCAACTTCTCTATGCTGTTTTCAAACTCGGTGTTGTCCACTATGAAAGACTTCAGTTCTTCACCAGGACTTCTCCTTAATGCGTTTTAAAAAGAAGCTTGTACACACCAGAGTTGACCCAAGTTACTAAAGCATTGCACTACCATTTTAGTAGATGTATACGGCCCAGGCTAACTGAGGCCTTTACAATGATTTTGTTTGCTAAACTTACTTTGCTAATGACTGAATTTCACATAAAATGTGTATAACAAATATCATCAGGCTGATTCACTGGTTTGCTCTCCTGTTGAAGAATAGTACTCGAAATGAGCACTGATCAGAAAATCGTAGATACCCACACTTTGATTATCCATCAGACAATGACAACAACCAGTCAAATGAATTAACAGAAAAACCAAAACCCAGGGACCACGGCATACTCAGTGGGTGCACCAAGTTGGGAAATTAGCCCTTAACATTGGAACTCAGGAATTACTAGACAAAAGAAGAATGAGGTCTATTTAACTCGCCTTCTGATAGCCGCTTGATGCAATGGTAATACAGATGTTGACTAATCATGCAATTAACCTCCATGAATTAGTCTACAACAGACATGATGTGAGGAAAATCCCAACTGTAGGTCCAAAAATCACTTGTTCCTCCCAGAAGTGCTATACTGACCACACGGTGAGAAATTTATGCAGTTGCTTACGAGTAACAGAAAGTTACTGTTTTTGCTTTGAGGAATGTTTTGTCATTTTTATCACGTTGAAGGCTATTTGGGTAAAGACTTTTTTATGATTGCATTACAATAAACTTTTGATATTTGCACATGAATGTTGTAGAAAATTCCCTTTTATGGATATGAAATTGAGATGCATTAGGAACATTTCTCAACCATGCCTGGTCTTTTATTTGCTGATTCACAGCTGAATTTATTACAGATTATTACTGAGGTAGGATCGAGCTTTTCCTTTGTTTCAAACCTGCCATCCCGAGTACTCTTCTGTCCATAAATTTCCACCTGTCACAAAACTTTTACTTTTAAGTCTTAGAACCACACAGCACATTAAGGAGGCCATTCAACCCATGGTACCGGTGCTAGATTTTTGAAAGAACTCTCCAATTAGTCCCATTCCCCCTGTTCATTCTCCATAAGCTCAACACATTTTGCTTTCCAAGTATTTATCTTATTCCACTTTAAAAGTTACTATTGAATCTGCTTCCACTAAAATTTCAGGTAATGCCTTCCAGATCACATAGCTTGCTGTACGAAAACAAAATTCTCCTCGTCTCCCCTCTGGTTCTTTTGCCAGTTATCTTAAATGTGTGTTTTTTTGGTTACCGATTCCAATGGAATCAGTTCTCCTTATTTACTCTTGTCAAAACCGTTATTGATTGAAATTGAAATTTCCCTATAACTTTCTCTGCTAACAAAGTTGCGTTCACAGCAAAAGAAAATCAGTAATTGAGTTTTGTCTGAATCAAATTCCCATCATTAAGCATGACACAGGCAGAAATATTCCACTGTTATATAACATGTCTCATGTTAGGGGATTTCCAACACTATGATCTACTCTGAAAGAGTCAATGCTACACTTTCAGCTAATTATGTTTAGACTAAATCTAATAATTGTGCTTATTGAGTAGGATAATTACACAGAAGCAGGATGCTGGCAAGAACTGATGGTACAAATGCTTACAAAGCATTGACTGCTAGATCAAATTACTAACCTTCTGTAGGAAACAGTTTTTTCTGGACTTACTGATCTGATCTGGTGACTTAATTCCTATGTTGGCCACAGGAGTCAAGGCCTTGACATTTTGGTGAAGGGATACCACAGGCAGTGAATTAATGCAAATTGGATCATTTAGGCTCAAATGCCAATAAGAAATCTAAATTCTGAAATTGAATGCTAAAGACGAACAATGGCATATGTCAACAGAAGCCTTTCATGTCAGAAGTGTTAATCTTGGGGCATTGACCTATTCAGTTATCCTTTACAGATAGTGAATGCTTCTATTTCCACTTGTCTGCTTTTTACATATATGGGCAGAACGGAGTTGTGTTTTAATTGATATTATTCTATGGCTCACAAAGTTAGGTTCAGCGTATAAAGATATTGGGCTGGATTTTACGGTCCCGTGCCAGGGGTGTTTTCGGCGGGGGTGGGGGCACGTAAAATATGTCAGGTGGCTAGTCCACTGTCCTCCTGCACACCCCTGGCCTGGTTCCCATGATATGGGGGTGGGTAAGGTGCCCACAAGACCTACTGAGGCCCTTTAGTGTCCAATTACGGGACACTTGGCCTAAGTCTGCCTCCACCGCCATAATATGCTGGCCAGTGGAAGACGCACTATTGTGGTCGGGTCGTTTTTTTCACCAGCTTTGCTGAAAAGGATGGAAGGGAAGGAGATAACCTCCTTTAGGGGGTATCCCTCCCCCCCATAATTGTGCCTCCCTGCCTGGTCTTTTTTTTTTGCAAAAATATACTTTATTCACAAAATATCTTCAAACAACATTCCAAAACATTTCAAAAACACCAACGCAAATATACAAACAGGTTCAAACTTTTACAACACGTATCACGAAATCCATTGATACATACAATAAATATTACATTCATTTTGAGCTGTACAGCCTGAGGGGACTTAAACAGTTCCCAGTCCCTCGGTGCACTATGGCAGAAAGGTCTTAGGCAGCGACCCTTCCCCATTGCGCCTTTGTGGCGGCTGCCCCAAGCTTTAGTGCGTCCCTCAGCACGTAGTCCTGGACTTTGGAATGTGCCAGTCTGCAACACTCGGTCGGGGACAACTCTTTACCCTGGAAGACCAACAAGTTTCAGTCAGACCAAAGAGCGTCTTTCACTGAGTTGATGATCCTCCAGCTGCAGTTGATGTTTGTCTCGGTGTGTGTCCCTGGGAACAGCCCGTAGAGCACAGAGTCCTGTGTCACCGACCTGCTCGGGACATCTGATCCCATCCCATCCCATCCCTTACTCCCCCACCCCGGCCGAAACCCTGCATTTACCTGAATCCCGGCAGCTGTGTCCTCGTCATCCCGGCACCACCCAAATACTGAGCTCGCGCGCTGCTTGAGCTGCGGGCCAATCTGATTGGCCGACAGCTCCTGAGGGCGGGACTACCTCCCACCTGGCGGGCGGGGAGGGAGTTCAACCGTCACCTTGTTCAGGCCGCCCTGGAAAAGTCAGTCACTGATCTCAAAAAGGGTTTTGTTTGTAACGTTTAAGCTTTTATTAGTGTTTAAATGTAATGTAGTACATGTAGCAGGGTCATTAGTCCAACCCAAATGGTTGTGCCACAGCAACTCTGTAAAAAAACAGTAACTTTCCAAGCCAGTCAGAAAGGGTTTTGTGGGGCGGCCTCGTATAACATTGGTCAGTTCAGGTGCGACTTTTCTGGTATGGGATGGGGTGGGCTGGGGGGTGGGGGATGGGGTGGGCTGGGGGGTGGGGGCTGGGGGGCGAGCAGTGAGCAGTACTGTGTAAGTAAAATTCAGCTCACTGAGTTCCAAAGATACAATTTCTTGACTGAACATTTAAAAGCTGGAGTCACAACAGAGTCAGACTTTTTATTATTTATTCTTACACAGGATGTGGATGTCTCTGGTTAGGCTAGCATTTGATGCCTATCCTTAGTTGCCCTTGAGAAGCTGGCAGTGAGCTTCTGTCTTGAACCGCTGCAGTCCATGTGGTGTAGGTACACCCACAGTGCTGTTAGGAAGGGAGTTCCAGGATTTTGATCCAGCGACAGTAAAGGGACAGCGATATATTTCCAAGTCATGGTGAATGGCTTGGAGGGGATCTTCCAGGTGGTCGTGTTCCCGTGTATCAGCAGCCCTTGTCCTTTTAGGTGGTAGAAGTCACTGTCGAAAGAGGTGTGATGAGTTGCTGCAGTGCATATTGTAGATCGTGCACACTGCTGCCGTTGTGCATTGGTGGTGGAGGCATGCCAATCAAGTGGACTGCTTTGTCCTGGATGGTGTCGAGCTTCTTGAGTGATGTTGGAGCTTCACACATCCAGGCAACTAGAGAATATTCCATCACACTCTTGACTTGTGCTTCATAGATGGTGGACAGGCTTTAGGGAGTCAGGAGGTGAGTTACTCTCTGCAAAATTCCCAGCCTCAGACCTGCTCTTGTAGCCACAGGTATATAAATATATATATGGCTGGTCCAATTCACTTCTTCGTCAATGGTAACTGCCAAGATGTTGTTAGTGGGGATTCAGCGATGCCATTGAATGTCAAGAGAAGATGGTTGGATATTCTCTTGTTGGTCATTGTCTGAAACTTGTGTGGTGTGAATGTTACTTGCCACTTATCAGCCCAAGTCTGAATGTTGTCCAGGTCTTGCTGCATATGGACACAGACTGCTTCAGTATCTGAGGAGTCTTGAATGGTACTGAACACTGAACAATCATCGGTGAACATCCCCACTTCTGACATTATGATCAAGATCATTGATGAAGCAGCTGAAGATGGTTGGGCCTAGGATGCCACTCTGAGGAACTCCTGGAATGAAGTCTTAGTACTGAGATGATTGACCTCCAACAACCACATTCATTTTCCTTTGTGTTATGTATGACCCCAAACAACAGAGAGTTTTCCCTCCCGATTCCCATTGGCTTCAGTTTTGCTAGGGCTCCTTGATACCACACATGGTCAAATGCTACCTTAATGCCAAGGGCAGTCACTCTCATCTCACCTATTGCCATAGCTACTTAGAATATTAATTGATGTGGTTCCTGAGTAGGACACTCGGAAATCTGTTTAGATTTAGGTTAGATTAGCTTTGAGACGATGAGGTTCATTAGGCTTGAGTTAGGTAGGTCTTTTTTATTCATTGTTCTCAGCAGAGCTTGACTGAACAAGTCATGAAGCCTTTGCAAGCTTCCACATCAGGCAACATTTAATTATTTTACTTGGCAACTCCATAGATCAAACTTGGCAGTCAAAGTTGAGAGAGGATGTCAGAGGATTTGCTTTCTGTTTTTCTTTTTTGCGTTCTCTATAGTCAGTGAGGGTCTGTCTGAGTTAGGTGCATTTTAACCGCAAAAATTAATGGGTGGGGGTTGGTGGGGTGGGGGGGGGGGCAGGGGTTGGGTGGGGGGGGGTGGGGGCAGGGGGTTGGGTGGGGGGAGTGGGGGCAGGGGGTTGGGGGGCGGGGGCAGGGGGGTGGGGGGGGGCGGGGGGCAGGGGGTTGGTTGGGGGGGCAGGAGGTTGGGTGGGGGGGGCAGGGGGGTTGGGTGGGGGGGGGCAGGGGGGTTGGGGGGGAGGTGGGGGGGGTGGGTGGGGGGGCGGGGGGGTTGGGTGGGGGGGCAGGGGTTTGGGTGGGGGGGGTTGGGTGAGGGTGGGGGTGGGGGGGCAGGGGTTTGGGTGGAGGGGGGGCAGGGGTTTGGGTGGAGGGGGGGCAGGGGTTTGGGTGGGGGGGGGGCGGGGGCAGGGGGTTGGGTGGGGGGGGGAGCGGGGGCAGGGGGTTGGGTGGGGGCAGGGGGTTGGGTGGGGGGGGGAGCGGGGGCAGGGGGTTGGGTGGGGGGGGGCGGGGGCAGGGGGTTGGGTGGGGGGGGCGGGGCAGGGGGTTGGGTGGGGGGGGCGGGGGCAGGGGGTTGGGTGGGGGGGGCGGGGTCAGGGGGTTGGGTGGGGGGGCGGGGTCAGGGGGTTGGGTGGGGGGGGCGGGGGCAGGGGGTTGGGGGGGCGGGGGCAGGGGGTTGGGGGGGTGGGGGAAGGGGGTTGGGGGGGCGGGGGAAGGGGGTTGGGGGGGGCGGGGGAAGGGGGTTGGGGGGGCAGGGGGTTGGGGGGGTGGCGGGGGCAGGGGGTTGGGTGGGGGCAGGGGGTTGGGTGGGGGGGGGAGCGGGGGCAGGGGGTTGGATCAGAGGTTAAATTTTTTAAAAACTCGAACACGGCTTCAATCCACTCCCAATCCGTCACTTCCTGTTTTGACTGAGGTGGGACATTGGGGTGGCCGGTATGTGGAGGAGGTTTGGCAATTTAAACATTTTAACGTGGCTGGCAGTCTTAGATTTAACCTGTTTTGCAGGTTTGCCCCAGGTCTACCAGGTTTTCCCAGCCTCGGGAAGCCTGACAGCTGAAGGGAGGCATGGACCGGCTACTAGGAGAAGGTAAGTGCCTTTACAGCACAGCATGTTTGCCAAGAGGAGCAGAAGTGCTCTCAATCCCTCCAATCTACCCCCATCATACCTTCCCCCATGCAAATACTTCTGGAATCAGGGTTCGGCTCACACCACCCAGATTGGATTACCCTCTGGGGTCAGGAACTGGGGTCTTCCCATCCCACCACACACTCCCACCAAACACCAGAGGCTGGCCTAATTAACACCTGCCCAGTGGAATTTTGTGATTTTATGTCCAGTTATTTTAAGTTTGCAAAAAAAAATTATTTTGTATGCTATTTAACAAAGGCGCAGCCCTTTTATGTTTAAGCCACTCGCCCTACAGAGAAAAGGAATGTAGATTGATAGACCCAATCACCTGTTCCTGTGCTATAACTTTCAATAATTATGACTTTGTTCATTAATAATTTTCCAGTGTAATTTCATGAGCCTGGTCTGTTTCACAACTGGGCATATAAAACCATACCTCAACCTTCTGTGCTTTCAAACTTATACCACAGTTCTTGTATTTTTAAGAGGTGTAGCCTATGGATAAAAGGCACATACTGGTTGGTGAATGTGACAGGTTGTGTACCCCAAGCATCTGCACTGGGATCTTGGATTTTTACCTTATTTATCAAAGACTTGAATGAAGGAGTAGATACTGTATATCCAATTCAGAAATGATACTCAAGGGATACTCAAGTTGTAGTGCAGATGGGATCAGTAAGTCACAAAGGGCCATGGACCAGTTAAGTAAACAGAAAGAGAAACTATGGCAGATGCAATTCAGTGTATGAGGCCATCCTGTCTGAATCTAAGAAAGATAAATTGGAGTATTTTCTAAACATGGAGAAACTAGGGATTTCCATATTCCTGTATATAAATCACTAAATGCTAGTGCACACGTACAGATAGGCTCAAGGAATGTTGGCCTTTGTTTCAAGGGGACTGGAGTACAAAGAGAGCAAGTTAGACTTCAACAAACATAGAGCCTTGCTCAGACATCATCTGGAGCACTGTGTTCAGCCTTGGGCACCATCCTGCAGGAAGAATATATTGGCCTTGGAGGGCAGCTTAACCAAGATTTAAAAATGGAACTTAATGAGTTAAAATATGAAACCTGGTTGCATCAATTTGGCTTGTATGCTCGAGTATAGAAGAGTGAAAGGTAATCTAATCAAAATGTTTAAAATTATAAAGGAATTTGAGAGCATAGATAAAGCAAAACTAATTCCTTTGGCGGAATCAAGAAAACATGGGTATTATCTTAAAATCAGGGCGAGGTCATTCAGGAGTGAAATCAGGGATCACTTTTGAAATCTGGAACCTCTCTTCAGGTCGGTGGGCAGGCCAGGAGCCCTGGCGGGCATTGGAAAAAGCATGAAACCTCATCCACGGGCGGGATGAGGTTTCATGTAGGTTTTTAAAAATTTAATAAAAGTGTCAGTAAAAGTGATGGACATGTCCCAACTCATGTGACAGTGTCACATGAGGGGACATGTCAGGGAAATTTTTTAATGCGGAGCCGATCTCCCTGAGGCAGCACTTAGCCTCAGGGAGATGAGTGCGGTTTTTTGCGCACATGCACGAAAGAGCGCACTCTCGGCTCAGGGAATCCCCTCCCCCGCTCGCACAGGGAGCGCATAGTATTTCCTTGCAGATGTCACGCTGGGCGGGCCAATCAGGGGCACGCCTCCACGTGCCCGCTCCTGAACGTCCCCCCCCGATGGGGGGACAATTCTGCCCATACACCCATTCTATGAATGAGATAAAAATACTCCTTTCAAATAATAAAGGTAATGTTTTATCTAAATGACCCCAACAGCTGTGTTATTGATATGACATTGTGTGATTTCAATCTGCATTACTCACACTGAAAATGGGAAGAAATCTTCAGAATACAAAAGAGTTGTAATAGTAAGAGTCTACTGTCATTGCCAAAGCACACTAAACATAGGTTTAGGTTGGAGCTGGAACTAAAGCACTATATCTTTGATTCTGTAAAATGCTTGTGTCTAGTGAGGGTCCACACTGAGAGCACAACCTTACAGTTGTGACTTTCTTGCAGTGATGTCACAAGCAAGTTCCTGCCTATAACCAAAAGAGCAATTCCCTCCTCCACCACTTAGTTTATCACCCTTTCACCCTGTCCTGTCTTGCCAGTTACTGTCATGGGTACACACATTTTCACATGTAACTGCACAAACAGTACCCATCTAACCACTTCACTTCGAACAAAAACTTGTAAAATTAAGCTGAGAAATGCAACAAAATATAGTTATAATATAATTGTACAGACTGTGTGAATTTAATCAGCAAAAAATAACTCCCAAGTGACTTTAGAGCAAATTCAGTTTTATTTTTGTGGTAAATAATCTATACCTTAAGAAATGGGACTTGCCATTTAAATAGGAAGTATTTGGAATTGAGCTACAATAGTTTGATTAGGTGTCAATTAGCCCAGTGTTAGTGAATAAATGATTATTAACTATTGTTAAAATTGTTGACCTACTTATGTTTCTCTGGTTCTCAAGGCTTTGGGTCAAGTTTAGGATTGGATTGGGGTTCAAGCCCCACTCTGTGCCTTGGGTCCATAATCCAAGCTGGTACTTCACTGGAGTGGACATGAAAACTCAGTGGTTTCTATAAAAGGCAGCTGAACTTTAGTCCTGAAGGCGAGTCATATCGACTCAAAATATTAACTCTGTTTCTCTTTCCACAGATGCTACCAGACCTGCTGAGCTTTTTCAGCATTTTCTGTTTTTATTTCAGACTTCCATCATCCGCAGAATTTTGCTTTTAGCTGAATTGCGATGCCAGTTTTACTCCCCAAGTGGCAACCAGGCATTGTAAAGGTTCATTTAGGGTCTCACTAAGAGGTCTTGAGACTTGTATGTTTAAACATAAACCATTTATTGTTAACCCGTAACTATGTACATTTCCCAGGTACTGCCATGCATGGGTGCTGCCTCCATACTGTCTCCTTCTAGACTCTACTCTTAAAGTCTACTATCATGTGACTCTATATATCATAATGTGGGTGGTACTATTCTCCAGTCCCATATTAACTCTTGCTCTGCTGAACATCTTTATATTACAATGGCATACAGCTACCGCTTCAGGGCATTACAACACTAGGTTGCCAATCCTTCTGGACTTCCCTGCTGCCACAAGGAGTTAAAAGATTTATCTCCCAGATAATGTCATCAACAACTGGAGAGAAAAATCACAGAGGCATTAAAAAATATTATGTTTTCTTTCTCATTCTCTCTCAACATTTTTATTTATTAGTTTACAGGGCTATTGGATTTGGAAAATAAGGGGTGTTTGACTGACAGTTAAGAATCTATTCGGGAAGAGTCTGCTCGCTTTCCAATTGGACTGGGAAAGTAGTATGCGTGATGAGGATGGACATCTTGGGCAACTGGAATGTGGTGCGGGTGGGGCAATTGGAGGTGGGAGGCTATGTTATAAAACAGCCATGAAAATGGCCGAACAGAGTTGGCAGTCCTGGTGGCAAATTAAAAACTCTACCTCAATGGCTCTTGCTGGGGTATGGTTCTATAGTATGAATACCTACCAACATCTCACTTAGACACTTTTATTTTCTTAATGCCTCTACTAAATTCCTTGTTCTGCTAAATAAATGCAAGTTGTTGTTGAAGTGATCATTTCTCAGGGGACAGTGAGGTTTAACGGGCAACTCACCGAGCCTCCTTAGACAGCACCTTCCAAACCCACGAACACTACCACCTAGAAGGACAAGGGCAGCAGACACATGGGAACACCACCACCTGGAAGTTTCCCTCCAAGCCACTCAGACTTGGAAATATATTCCCGTTCCTTCACGGTCGCTGGGTCAAAATCCTGGAACTTCCTCCCTAACAGCACTGAGGGTGTATCTAAACCACATGGACTGCAGTGGTTCAAGAAGGCAGCTCACCACCATCTTCTCAAGGACAATTAGGGATGGGCAATAAATACTCACCTAGTCAGCGCCCTGGCATCCCATGAATGAATAAAAAAATTAGATTATTGTGTGTGTGGTGGGGTGACAGCTGGGGAAATGCAGCCAAACACAATATTGTTCTAGTTGAGAATCCTGTTTGATTTTCCCCTCACTTTCTCAATTTCTGCACCTAATCCACCATTCCAGTTGGGTTTAGTTCATTCAGCCAAAACTTGAGATTGGATTCCTGACTTTCAGCAATCACGAAATGTTGCATTCATTAAGTGAACTTGTTGGACAAATCATTGCCACAATTTTTGGCAGTAGGCCAATTATTAATATAAGTTAGCTTTTTCAAGTCATCTTCCAAACCCATTTTCATTGAATTGGAAAACTAGCATCAGAGCCCAAGATAAGAACAGCCATTGGCTTTATATTGTTAATAAGGTAGATTTTAATCAGCTCAGGCCGGCAGTAAGCATCTGTGAATTTTGTAATAATGCAAAGTGAAATCAATTTTAATCCTTTGGAGATGGTGCAGGAAAGAATTCGTGGATCAATCTCCACCTCCTAAATCTGAGATATGAGGAAAGATTGGAGCAACTCAGCCTTTTCTTGATCATTTTAGAGATGTGACTGAAAGGTGACCTTATAGAAGTTCATAGAAAACGATAAAAATGGAACAGTAGTGTTAATTAAACAAGGGTTGTAGCAAAGGGTTGTAGCACAAGTGAGGTTACAGGTTTGACCTGTTAAAAAGCAATGATAGGATTGATGCCAGAAATCTCTTTCTATTAAGAATGGTTCACATACAGATTTTGAGTTGCAGAGTTGGAATTAAAGATCTAAAATAATTTCAGAAATAGTTGGATGCTATGATGGGTGTATCCAGATGAATAAAGCAGGATGGGGTAAAAGAATTTTCTTCTTCTGTATTACCCTGCAATGATTGTGAGGTGCCTTCCTTCACCTCTTCCACCCCCCCACCCCACCACCACCCCCCCCCCCCCCGACCCTTCCACTGCCTTTTGTTGCCAATTTTCTCTCCTCTCCCCTCTTTTGTAGGTGTTTGTTACATGTGGTTTAAAAAATATAACCAGTGCAGGTCAACCTCTGGCACATGGTTCAACTGGTGATTCTTGAATCTTGATAGTGAACGTCAGTAGGCTAGTTTACTGCAGGAAGCATTACAGTTAACCCCATCTCATCCTTACCCAATACCCATCCACAGCCAGCAATGGTCTGGAGCAGAAGCGCTAGTGACTTACTAAGGATACTGAAGCCAAATTTAGCATGTAATTAATGCTCTGCCTTAGCTTGGCTGACTCAACACAAACTAGAGATTACATATAGGCATTTCCTATTCTACATGTCTTAACTATTAAATGGATCGACACAATGGTTTAAAATATTTCTGTAAGGGCCATGCGAGGAGACTGACGACTACGCTGGAGTGAGATGGAGACTGAGCGAGAAATGAATTAGGTTCACGTGGGAAGTTCTGGTAAGTCCTTTTCAGGTTTTAACTACAGATTAAGAATCAAGATCTGACATAGTGCTAACCTTCAAGTAAGTTAGGTTAGCTTGTTAAGTACAGAACTGCCTGGAGTGGCAGTTATCTGTCAATCACCTGAAAGCAGTTGGTTCAAATGGTGTTAATTACTGCAGCAGGAAGCTAAATTAGGTAGTTACTCATCAGAAGAGTTACTCATAAAAGAGACAGGCTTTTCAAACCACACGATCGAAAAGGGACGCATGATGAGATAGTTGACATCGCTGGAGTGAGACAGTGACTGAGTGAGTAGTGAATTAGGTTCACGTGGGAATTCAGTGCACGGGGTAAAGGAGTGTGGTATGGATAGGAATTATTCTAAGTTAATTAAGTGAGTAATTAAGTCAACTAAGTAACATAACAGCTGTTCTGCAATTGTTACTTATGTTGCAGCTGTGGAATGTGGGATTTTGTACGCCAGGGCGATCCAGGACAAATACATCCGCAGAAAGTGTAAGCAGCTAGAGGAATTCCAGATCAGGATTATTGACCTGGAAGCTGAATTGCAGACATTGCACAAAATAAAGGAGGGGGAGAAATACCTGGATACTTTGTTCCAAAAGATGGTCATGTTTTGGTCAGCAGTGAGGGACAGGAGGATGTGACCATGAGTGAGACAGGTAAAGCAGACAGTAGTGGGGGAGCCTCGGACTTTGCAATTTTCAAAACAGTTTTAAGGTGCTCTCAACCTGTATGGATGAAAGTGAGGTCTGCAAGGTGGATGAACAAGCTGGCCATGATGTCTTGGTACAGGAAGCCATTCAAGCAGGGGGAGCAAGTAGTGGTAAAAGCAAAAGTTTTTACAGGTATTTTTATTTTAGGAATGTAGTGGTATTAGGGGACAGTATATTGAGGGGGATTGACACTGCTCTGTGCAGCAAAGAGTGAGAGTTCAGAAGGGTGTGTTGCCTGCTCAGTGCCAGGGTTCAGGACATTTGCTTAGGGCTCGAGAGGAACTTGCAGTAGGAGGGGGAGGATCCAGTCATTGTGGTCCATGTAGGTACTAACAACATAAACAGGACAAGGAAGGGGGTTCTGCATAGTCAGTATGAGAAGCTAGGTACCAAGTTAAGAAGCAGAACCTCAAAGGTAATAATCTCTGGATTATTACCTGAGACATACGCAAATTGGCATAGGGCAAATAAGATTAGAGAAATGAATGCATGGCTCAAAGACTGGTGTGGGAGAAGTGGGTTCCGGTTTGTGGAGCACTGGCACCAGTACAGGGGAAAGTGGAGACTGTACTGTTAGGATAGTCTACACCTGAACCGTGCTGGGATGAGTATTCTTGTCAATCGCATAACTAGAGAAGTAGAGAGGGCTTTAAAGTAAACAAGAGGGTCAGGGATCAAGCTTGTGTAGATGCAGCAAATCAAGGGGTAGATTCAGGGCGGGAGACCATAATAGTAATATTGGAAATGAGAGTCATAGAATAGCAGGAAGGGACAGAGAGATAAAACCTAAGAATACACCAGTAGTCAAGACTAGATGTTACAAGGATAACAAAAAGACAAAGCTAAAGCTCTGTATCTGAATGTGCATAGCATTCATAACAAAGTAAATGAATTGATAGCACACATTGAAGTAATTAATATGATCTGATAGCCATGATGAAGGATTGGGTCCTGAAAATTGAGAGATATATGACATTCAAGAAGAATAGGAAGCTAGGTAAAGGTGGAAGGGTAGCACTGTTGATCAAGGATGGCATTTGTGCACTAGTTAGAGGTGACCTTAGTTCAGGAGATCAGGATGTACAATCGGTTTGGGTGGAGATGAGAAATAGTAGGGGAAAGAAGTCTCTAGTGGGAGTGGTCTACAGTGACCACAATTTAGGACAAAGTATATAAGAAGAAATATTGGGTTCCTGTGATAAAGGGATGGCAATAATCATGGGTGATTTTAATCTGCATATAAACTGGAAAAAATCAGATTGGCAGTAGTAGCCTGGATGAAGAGTTCATAGCATGCTTTTGAGATAGATTCTTAGAGAAGTACATTCTGGAACCAACCAGAGAGCAGGTTATATTAGACTTGGCATTGTGTAATGTGACAGGATTAATTAATGACCTCAGGATGAAGGCACACCTTGGTAGTAATGACCACAATATGATTGAATTTTACAACCAGTTTGAAAGGGAGAAGAGTGGGTCTAAGATTAGCATTTTAAACTTTAAAAATGGCAACTATGTGCGCATGAAAGCTGAGCTAGCTGAAGTGAACTGGGATACTAGGCCAGAGGATAGATCAATAGAGAAGCAGTGGCAAATATTTAAGGGATAATTCAGAATATTCAGAATAAGTATATTCCTCTATAAAGAAAAATTCTAAGCGGAGGACCCACCATCCGTGGTTAACTGAAGAAGTTAAGGAAAGCATCAAACTTAAGGAAATAGCTTTTGACTGCTCAAAGATGAATGGTAGGTCAGATGGTTGGTCAGAATATAAAGAATGGCAGAGAATGACTAAAAGGTTGATCAGCAGTAAGAAATTAGAGTATGAGAGGAAGCTAGCTAGAAATGTAAAAACGGATAGCAAGAGTTTTTAACAGGTATTTAAAAAGGGAAAAGAGTAAGTAAAGTGTGTGTTGGTCCTCTAGAGAGTGACGGGGTTGGGGGGGGGGCGGTTATCCTCCTTATTTAAAGAAGGATGCAAATGCATTGGAGGTGGTTCAGAGGAGGTTTACTAGATTGATACCTGGAATGAGCGGGTTGAGGAAATGTTAGACAGACTGGCTTGTTTCCACTGGAGTTTACAAGAGTGAGGGGTGACTTGATTGAAATATATCCTGAACCGTATTGACCAGGTGGATGTGGAAAGGATGTTTCCTCCTGTGGGTGAGTCCAGAATTAGGGGGCACTGTGTTAAAATTAGATGTTGCCCTTTTAGGACAGATGAGGAGAAATTTTTTCTCCCAGAGGGTTGTATGACTTTGGAACTCTCTGCTTCTGAAGGTGGTGAAGGCAGAGTATTTGAATATTTTTAAGGTGGAGGTAGATAGATTCTTGTTAGGCAAGCGAATCAAAGGTTTTCGGGGGCAGATGGGAATGTGGAATTCGAAACACAAACAGATCAGCCATGATCTTAATGAATGGTGGAGCAGGTTTAAAGGGCCGAATGGCCTACTTCTGCTCCTATTTCATATGTTCTTATGTAGCCAAGTACATTCTGTGCTAAAGTCCCATTTTACATTGTTGCTTTGTTACTTGCTCCACAAATTCCCCCTTAGCCTGTGACCCAACGAATCAGTTTTCCAATATACCTATTGTGAAATTATTTCATTTGGCGCATTTCTCAGCTGCCTTCTTGTCAGCTATTAACCTTTTAAACATACTGGTTTAGTATACAGATTATTCAATTTAATACATGGTTTTAATGACTTGACGTACTGGACAGGTTTCTACTTGAGTCAGATAATTTCATTACAGAGCTCTTTCAGAAGCTACATGCTTGAACTAGGTCCATGACTAGAAAGCCACACCCCCCAGATTACCCACGCTCAGGGCTCATTCATCAAGAACAATCTCATGACCCCTAATAGACAGTAGGAAAAGGCTATAACTTCAATCACTACATTTCCTCCCCCTTTAGTTTTTTTTACATTTTCTATTTACAAAGAACATTTTAATCCACAACATGTACATATATACTAGTCAGGTGATTAAAGATTAAATCTCTAAGGTGATTTTCTTATTTGGTTAGAGCGGTGTAGCTCTACCACTGAGGTCCTCCCACTGGATTGACGTGATCAGGAACTGCAGCATCATTAGAAAGTGGCAGTTCAGTGTTTGGCAATTCTACAGAGACATCGGGTATGTCTATTGTAGGTTGATCTGTCACCTCAGGGATTAATGGTTCGACGTTAACCACAGGTGGAATAGCTGGTTGTTGGAATGTCTCTCTACTCCTTAGATGATCCACATGTTTTCAAACAATTCGGTCTACCACTTCCACTTGGAATGACATGGGACCAGTTTCTGAGAAAATTATACCAGGCGCCCAACAAGGTCCACTTCCAAAATTCCGCACAAAAACTGAGTCTCCTTCAGTAAATTTTTGAGCTTTGCTATGAATATCGCGATTTAATTTTTGATTACTCTGATTCTTCTCTACCTTCCCCTCTTAAGTTTGGAAACACCAGATTTAACCTTGTACGTAGGTGGCGTTTCATCAATAATTCAAACAGTGTTGAAGCCGTTGTTGCATGAGTAGTCCAATGATAATTGAGAAGAAAACATGAAAGTCGAATTTCGAGAGTACCTTCGGATAACCTCTTCATTCCTGATTTGAAAATTTGCACTGCTCTTTCGGCCAACCCATTTGATGAGGGATGATATGGTGCTGTTTTAATATGTTTAATTCCATTTAAACTCATGAATCTCTCAAATTCTGTACTGGTAAAGACTGCACCATTATCCGAAACAATGACTTCCGGTAGGCCACGTATACTAAAACATTGGCACAGCTTTTCAATAGTTGCACTCAATGTCGGTGATCTAACTTCACACACCTCCTTCCACTTAGATTGCACATCTACGATCAATAAAAACATGGTACCTAAGAATGAACCTACATAGTCTATGTATAGTCTAACCCAGGGTCCAGGGTGGACCAGACCACTTCCACGGATGCAGTGGTGCTGAAACAGGCAACGTCTGTTGTTTCTGACACTGGTGACAGTGCTTGACCATGCTTTCAATTTCACTGTCTATGCCTGGCCACCAGACATACCTTCGCGCAAGCATTTTCATCTTCGATATGTCTGGATGTGCGCTGTGAAGTTCTGTCAAGAGTGATCCTCTTCCTTTCAAAGGGACAACGACTCTTGATCCCCACACCAAGATTCCTTCTTGACAACATAACTCTGTTTTACGGACTTGGAATAGTCTCATCTCTTCAGACACTGGTGAATTCGACAACCCTTGCGATATAAGATCTGGGACTTTTGACAAAATTGGATCTCTGTTCGTCCAATTCTTTATTTGCTTCGCACACACAGGCGAAGAGTCCAAGAAATTCAGTAGAAGCACAACTTCTTGTGGCACTGGAGCATGTACAATGCTATCTGGTAACGGGAGATGACTGAATGCATCCGCATTTGCAATATGCAAGCCAGGACTGTGCATAAAGGTATACTCATGCAGATAATATCCAAGCCCAATGCTGAATTCTTGCTGAGGCTATTGGCAGAATGGCTTTATCCTCACTGAATAAACCCATTAATGGTTTTGATCCGACACTATGGTGAAATGTTGTTCATGCTGATACTGATGAAATTTCTTCACTCCAAATATTACTGATAAACCTTCCTTTTCTAGCTGTGAATAACCCTTCTCAGCTGCAGAGAGGGTTCTGGAGACATAGCCAATTGGCCTTTCGGAACCATCTTCCACCCTGTGTAATGGCACAGTTCCCATGCCATAAGGAGACACATCACAGGTTAATATTAATTCTTTTGATGGGTCATAATGTACCAGTAGACATGATGAATTGTGACAGCTTCTTAACTTTCACAAAGGCTTCTTGTTGTGAATTCCATGACCAACAATGATTCTTTTTTAACAACAAGTGTAATGGTGCTAACACTCCTGACAAATTTGGCAAGAAGCAGCTATAATAATCATTCCCAAAAAAGAATTGAGTTCAGTTACGCTGGATGGAGGGGACACCTCTTTCATTGCCCTAACTTTCTCTTCTACTGGATGCAACCCCATGGCATTCACCTGGTGACCCAGGTAAGTAACTTCTGGCACTTGGAGTGTACATTTCTCTTCCTTTAATCGTACACTGACTTCCAATAATCATCTTAATACCTCTTCTAGGTTGTCCAAATGTTTGGCTTCAGTTGATCCTGTGATCAGCACATCATCCAGGTACACTACTACCCGAAGAACTCCGTGCAAAAGACTCTCCATGGTCCTTTGGAAGATTGCACATAGAGATGATACTCCAAAGGGTAAGTACATATATTGATACAGGCCCTTTTGCATGTTGATGGTTACATACCCTCTAGAAGTGCTATCCAGTTCTAACTGTTGATATGCAAGGTTCATGTCCACTTTGGTATAGGATTTGCCTCCAGCTAGCATTGCGTGCAAATTGTTTATCCTCGGGCTAGGATATTTATCTAGTTTAGCTGCCTTGTTCATGGTCAATTTGTAGACCCCACAAATGTGTATAATTTGAGCTGCCCATTCCGAAAATTGGACTGGTTGGATGATGCCTAGCTTCTCTAAGCGGCACAGTTCTGCATCCACCTTCTCCTTTAGGGCGTAAGGCACAGGCCTGGCCTTGAAGAAACAGGGTGTCGCCTCTGAATCTACAAATATTTACGCTTGCAAGCAATTTAACTTTCCCAATTTGTCATATAATACACTGTCATATTTCCTTAGCAGCTCAGGAATTCCTCCTGTTCTCACTTGAGATATTTCTGACCAGTTGGACTTAATTTTTTGTAACCAGTTTTGGCACAGAAGACTAGGTCCTTCACCTGTCACTATGATCACTGGAAACTGGGCTGTCTATTGCCTATAGGACACAGGTACTGTGCTGATGCTCTTTACCTGTATTAATTCTCCAGTGAATGTCTTCAATTGAGCCGTGGTTTGTACCAGATTCGGTGGCTGGGTACCTTCATATAAGTATTTAAATGTGTGCTCTCCCACCACTATGGTTGAGTCCCCCGTATCTGCCTCCATTACTAGTGGCTTCCCATTCACTTGAAGGGTAATGGTTATTGGTTCAGTTTTTCTGCTTTGACATTGTACAGTGGATAGATATCGGTATCAGCAGCTTCAGGTTCCGTTATATTATTCACTTCAATTATTTTGGTCTTCTGTCTTATGGGCAGTCTCGATTTTGCCCTGCATTGATTTATTAAGTGCCCTTTCTTGTGGCAGTAATGGTATTCTGCCTTTTTGAATCTGCAGGTGTCCGGTACATGGTTACCCCAAATCTGTAATAGATTAACTTCGGAGTCACTGCTGAAATGCTTCCACTAGGCCTTTTTGTTTTTCAAGCAGCAGAGACTGTCTTTCGCTTCACTGCTGTGCCTCTGGTTTTCACACCACCCCCGGCAGTAGGTTCCTGCCCCAACTGAAGAACGGCGCCATGTTGCACAACCTGTAAAGCCTGAGAGTCCCTCACAGCACTTTCCATGGCTAGCGCTATTTCCAGTGCGCTTCAAATTGAGGTTGATTGCTGCAAATAAACAGTGCTGAATGGCGCCGTCATGAACTCCACAAAATAATCGGCCCTGCAACTTTTAATTGAGTGTGTCTCCAAAGATGTAATGCTTCAACTTCACTATATAGGTTGCGAAGGAATCTCCCGGGGCCCTTACTCTGGAGTTAAACCTAAACCTCTGCATTATTACTGATGGCTTCGGCTGAAAATGAAAATCGAGCGTGTTCGGGGCTATTAGACTGCAGATGAGGTTATATGTCTTGCTACCACAGACACTCAAATGAATAGCTTTCTGCTTCTTCTCCGTGGTTAATTCATTTGTCATGAAATAAAAACCAAGGCACTCTACATTCTGGCTCCACTCTTCCATGGACCTGTCATAAGGGTCGATTTTGCTGAAGAGTAGCATGACTGGTGAGTATACTTTTCTTTTTTTCCTTAAGAACTGATGTACTCACATTCACAAGGTGAGGTTCAGCGTCGGAGGTATTTTACCCTCATTGCCAAATGTAATGACTTGACTTACTGGACAGGTTTCTACTTGAAACAGATAACTTTATTACAGAGCTCTTTTAGAAGCTACATGCTTGAACCAGATACACGACCAGAAAGCTCTGCCCGCCTACCCTCCGCCGCCCCAATTTACCCATGCTTAGGGCTCATTCGTCAAGAACAATCACGTGACACCCTAATAGGCAGTGGGAAAAGGCTATACCTTCAATCACTACAATAGCATAAGACCACATCTATTCATGTGCCAAATAATAATAAAGGGGACTTGAGTTGCTGCTTAATGTAGTTTATAAACTACTACAGTAACTGGAACATCAACCTTGAATGGTAAAAACTGTGCCTCCTCCAGGGATCAGCAAGTCCTTCATCTTAGCCAAGCCATCTAGGTGCTCTACATCTGAATTCCCTACCCAAATCTTGCTGCTTCTCTGCTGCTTTCTCTCTTCCCTTAAGGTGCTCCTAAAGCCTACACCTTTGACCAAGCTTTTAGTTCATCTGTCCAAATATGTCCTCTGGCATGATATCTATTTTTTTAAATCTGATACTCTTATGAAGCATCTTGGGATGCACCACTGAGCTCTAGTTCACTGGTAGCAATCTTGCCTTTGAGCCAAAGTGTCATAGGTTTAAGACAAATTCTAGAGACTTGAGTGTATCATAATGGTTGGTGCTCCAGTGCTGAGAAAGACGAGATGTTAAAGTGGGCTTCTTTAAGATGGATGTAAGATATCCCATTGCACTGTGTGAAGCACAGAGCTGCTCTCCTCCTTTTCTGGCCATCATTTCTCCCTATTATTAGCTATTACCCAAAACAGATGACCTGATGGTTTACTTAATTACATGTGAGGAATTTGGTCATGTGCAAATTGCCTGATGCATTTCCTACATTACTACAGTGACTACAATTCAAAAGTGCTTCTTTGGTTGTAAAACACATTGGCAGCTCATGGTTGTGAAAGGTGCTATTTAAATGCGAGTTCTTTCTTTTCTTCTTTCTTTCCTTCCTATTTTCCTATCTCTTTGAATAAAAAAGGAAAAAAATCAGAGCCAGGGAACTGCATGTTAATCAGCTGGATAGAACCATAGAAAAGTTACAGAACAGAAGGAGGCCATTCGGCCCATCTTGTCCATGCCAGCCCGAGGATACCCAGGTGCCCTTTCTAATCCCACCATCCTGCACCTGGCCCATAGCCCTGCAGCTTACAGCACTTTAGGTGCAGATCCAGGTACTTTTTAAAAGAGTTCAGAGTTTCAGCCTCTACCACCAACTTGGGCAGTGAATTCCAGACACCCACTACCCTCTGCGTAAAAAAGTTCTTCCTCATGTTCCCCCTACACCTTCTGCCACTTATCTTGAATCTATGTCCCCTGGTTCTAGAATTCTCCACCAAGAGTAACAATTTTATTCTGTCCACTCTATCTATTCCCCATCATAATTTTGTACACCTCAATCAAGTCACCTCTCAGCCTTCTTTGTTCTAAGGAAAATAACCCCAACCTATCCAATCTCTCCTCGTAGCTACACTTTTCTAACCCTGGCAACATTCTTGTAAACCTCCTCTGCACTCTCTCCAGAGCTATTACGTCCTTCCTGTAATGTGGCGACCAGAACTGCACACAATACTCCAGTTGTGGCCTCACCAGTGTTTTATACAATTCCAACATTATATCCTTACTTTCATATTCTATACCTCTGCCAATGAAGGGGAGCATTCCATATGCCTCTTTACAACCTTGTCTACTTGAACTGCTGCCTTCAGGGACCTGTGTACTTGTACGCCAAGATCTCTCACTTCATCTACCCCTCTTAGTATATTCCCATTTATTGTGTAATCCCTGTAACTGTTTGACCTCCCTAAATGTATGACCTCACACTTCTCTATGTTAAAATCTACCTGCCACTTTACCGCCCACTCCACCATCCCATCCATATCGTTTTGGAGATTATGGCTATCCTCTACACTATCCACTACTTGGCCAATCTTTGTGTCATCTGCAAATTTCCCAATCGTGCCCCCCACATTCACGTCCAAGTTGTTAATATATAACACAAACAGTAAGGGTCCCAACACTGAGCCCTGTGGAACACGACTTGAGACAACTTTCCATTCGCAAGGGCATCCATCGACCATTACCCTTTGTTTCCTGTTACAAAGCCAACCTTTTATCCGGTTTTCCACATTACCCGGAATCCCATGGGCTTTTACTTTCCTGACCAATCTGCCATGTGGGACCTTTTCAAATGCCTTGCTAAAATCCATGTACACAACATCCACTGCATTACCTTCATCAACCCTTCTTGTCACTTTCTCAAAGAATTCAATCAAATTTGTGAGGCAAGACCTTCCTTTAACAAATCCACGCTGACCATCCCTGACTAGTCCATGCCTTCCCACATGACAGTTAATCCTACCTCTCAGGATTGATTCTACTAATTTGCTCACCACTTTCCATTATTTGGAAGTTACTAGAAGGGGTCACTAGAAAATAGAAGATTCTATTAGAAATCAATAATGGCTGCTGAAAAAATAAGCCATGCCTAACAAATTGGATTGAGTTTTTTGAGGAAGTCGTGAGGATAGTGGATGAGGGAAATTGATAGACATTGTCCACCTGGACATTCAGGAAGCCGTTAATAAAGTACCTCCCTCACACTAGATTACTTTGCATGAAGGGATCTTGTGTTATCAGGAATTTGAAACACTGGGTTACAAATTGGCTTCAATCCTGCAGCCAAAAAGATGCAGTTAACAGAAGTGATTGAAAGAATACAAGAGTGCACACTGAGATTGATCTTAGGCCCTTGGTATCAGTCATACAACAACGCCCTTTATGTCACAAAGCTCGAAATCCTACAAACTAGAAGAGTTGATATTTATACTAAATTCGGAAAATCCCTTATGCAATCTACCCAACTTCAGAACTGGTTACACCCATCACACCCAGAGCAATTACGGCAACTAAGAAGGCCGACTAAATTCAACCCCGTAAGGTATAGGATGGAAAGGTACAGATGTAATCCTATTCCTTACATGGTTCCGGTCCTCAATTAAGTACTTAAATGTTGAAATTTATATGCACTTCATTGCCTGTAATGTAGGAATGGTATATTGGTTTGTAATTTTAATATAATTTTAATTGAACATTACCCTTCTTTAATATCCCATCCACCACTACCTTGTTACCTGCTAAATTTGTCTGTCTATTTTTGTTAACCAGTCTATGTATGAATTTTTCAATGTAAGTTGCATCACAATTCAGCTTCTGAGCTGTGGACGTGTTTCTTCAATAAAATACCATTATTACTCTTATTAATGATATTTTTATGAGTGGGTTCAACTTGGAGACATGTTACTTGTTACGTCCCACAGGGGTCCTTCCTAGGAAGTCTGTTCTTCAAAGCCTTTATTAATGACCTTATGGTATGGTAAGTAAGTTTGCAGATGGCATCAAAATTTGTGCAAGGGTTTACGATGATAGAGGAGTACACTCATACCCGATACGCTAGGGGAGTGGGCCATGCTTTGACAAATGACATTCAATCTAGTTAAATGTAGTGTTATGCTTGCTCTTTGGGCCAACACGAATGCACGTATCATTTACAAGGAAAAATACTGAAAAAGGTCATTATTTTGCTTAGATCACTGAAGGTTCATGACTAATGTAGAGAAGCTGCAGTTAAAGCTAACAAGATATTGGTTTGTATTAATAGAACCACACAGAATAAATCAAAGGACACAATTCTGGTACTACACAAGTCACTGGTTAGACTACACCTGGAGCATTGTGCCCAGTCATGGTCCCCCTACATGGTCAGTGATATAGTGACCTTGGAAAGGTTCAAATGAAAGCAATAAGTATAATCCTTAGCTTAGAGAATTAAACTACTCAGATAGGCTTAAGGACCATAGAGCAGCGTAGATTGAGAGGCAACCTGATCATCTATGAAATAATTAAATAGCTGGATAGTGTCCCCTGTTGATAGATTATTCCAGGTTAGCAAATTGGGGAGAACCAAGGAATATGAGTTCAAACAATGTGGGAATAAGGATAAAGGCAAAATGCTGTGGATGCTGAAAATCTGAAACAAAAACAAAAAATGCTGGAAAAGCTCAGCAGGTTTAGCAGCATCTGTGGAGAGAAAGACAGAGTTAACCTTTCGAGTCCGTATGACTCAATATCTGAAGAAGAGTCATATGGACTTGAAACGTTAACTCTGTCTTTCGCTCCACAGATGCTGTTAGGCCTGCTGAGTTTTTCCAGCATTTTTTGTTTTTGTTTAAGAATAAGGATAGATTGGCTGGTCAGTGATTCTTCTTTTCCCAGAACAAGCTGTGAGCCTCTGGAATAGGTTACTGGCTGGGTGATAAGTGCTGATCCTCTGTAAACTGTCATTAGGAACCAGACCGATACATAACTGGGCCAGGGAATGCAACATTTATGTAAGTGTTTTTATAGATAACACTTGTTCCATGTAATCTCCTACACAGGTTTCGATCATCTTGGGGCTTCAGAGAGGATTTTTTTTCCTTTATTGATCCTGTTTTCTTTTTTCTGTTTCTTTGCCTCTGCCACTACCAGGAGATTACATGGCTGTGGGGTTGGGTGCAACTTGCATTAGGAAAGTGAAGGAAGTGTTTAGCTATGTGCTTCAGGCCTTGTGCTATGGGAACAGGCTTAATGGACTAGCTGGTCCTTCCTGCCCATTATTTTCATATGTTCTTTTCTTTTTTTCGCCCAGTGCAATGCAAGAGGCAAAGAGGCAAGTCCAGAGACAGAGATTTTGGGTTGTGCTTGGTCTGACCTTGCCCAGTCTTTAACCAATCAGTGATTGTACTTGAAGTGACCTGAGCAAGGGAAAAATCAGACGAAACTTACCCTCAACGAAAAGCATTTGCAGGAATTACAGTGGATGTCAGTAATTATTATGAAAATGTTTCATAGTGGAAGAGAGAAGATGTTTGGTCGAAGAATTTGTGAAGCCTCATTATGTAAGCTTAACTGAGACCCCAGACATCCATTAAGCTTATTGAAACAGTTGCGCCTCAGAGAAAACATTGTTTGGTTGACAGCTCAGACTCTCTGATCTCTGCTGTCAATTTCAGAACGATTGTTTACATAACCTTAAGTGGTTTCAAGTGTTTGACGTTTTTGTTATTCATACTTTAAAGAGTCTTATGATTGACACTTTTATTGGCTTGTAGTGAAATGACATTTTTTTTCAATTATAGGATAAAGTTATGAATGAATTACTTTTTTAAAGCTTTTTTTTTACACTACTGTTACTACAGGGTTCATTGTTCTATACAGTGCATAGTGGGTCAATGAGTATGGAAATGTGAAAGGTTGACAGAGGGGACATAAGAGAACATGGGGGGGAATAGGGCAGGTGGAAGGGCAGACTTGGTATAGGGGGCATGAAGAGGACCTTTTGACCTTAACTTTTAAAAGATCCCCTCACGCAGACTGGGGTTCACAACTCCTCTGAGGGGTGATGAACCACGCCTCTTTAAAAATCTGGCCCGACTCCATGAAAATTGCAGAGGAGCAGTACATGCCTATCTCTGCAATGGAGCCGGCTAGGTCGAGAGTGCCTAAAGTGCGCTTTTGACTGGAACCAGCCTGCACCCTTTAAAGCTATCCCGACTTGGTGAGTTTGGATGTGAAAGACCCCATGGCACTATTTTAAGGAAGACCAAGACACTTCTCCCTGGTGTGCTGGCTGTTTATTGTATATCAGTTGGGTTATTTAATTATATTCAGGTGGTGGGCATTAACTGGGAATTCACCTGTGACTCTATGGACAGAAGCAGATTGAAACTCTGATGATTGGATTGAAACTCTTTCGAGTTATCAACAGTCACAGATTGCAACTCTTTCGAGTACAATCACAGTTCTTGGTTTCCGGGAGTGGGACATGAACCCACAACCCTCTGATTCAAAGGCGAGGGTGCTATGAACTGAGCCACAGCTGACACCTCAAATGATTGGATTGAAGGTGCACAATGCATGGCTCTGCAAATAAAAACTTGTAAGTATAGAAAGACTAGGCTCCAGTTATATCCTCCACTACCTGGCTATCTGAGTTATAACACTGACCAATATTTATCTCAAACAACATCAATAAAAAACAGATTTTGGCTCTTTATCACTTTGCTGTTTGAGGGAACTTGCTGCATGAAGATTGGCTGCTGCCTTTTCTACATTACAATGGCGACTACTCTTCAAAAGTACTTGAACTTGGCTGTAAAGTGTTTTGGGACATCTGGAGGTTATGAAAGATGCTATATAAATGCAAGTCCTTCTTGTAGCAAGATTATAGGTACGTTTGGAAAGATTGCCTCTGTACGATACCCGTAGCAAAACTGGAACTAGTTCCTTGTGCTCACTTTAGAGTTTAATTACAAACAGCCAACCAAAGAAATTTCTTCTCCCTCCATAAAGACACCCAGCATTACTGGGTCAGAGATGTTTGAGCTGGCACTTTGATAGTAATTGCAGACAGTAAGTTCCTGGAAATGTGTCTTTCTTTCAATGATAGGTGATTTTTATTTTTGATTACTGCAGGATGGCTGTTTATACCATTACGAGTACCATAATTGTCATTGGAATGCTTATTTATAATGTAAGGAGAGCCCTGAATACTTCAGTGACCTGTACTGACTTTCAGAGTGGGGTGGCTTGTCTTGAATGAGGTCCTTTGTGTAAATGGCAGTGGTTAATAGGACATTTTGAAGACCAACCAGTGAAAGAATAGACCAGGGATTGCTATTCCTTTCCTCGCTGACTAATTCAACAAGTATAATTGCTTTCTTAAATGATTTGGTTGCAAGAAGAGATGAATTTCATCCACTTCTCTTTTCTTACTCATTGCAATCTAACATTTCATTTAAAATTTTGTTTTGTTTACGTCACGTGCAAGTGACAAGACTCACCCTTTTTCACAATGACACATTGAATATCAAAATGTCAGGGTGTGACAATCAGGAATAAATAATTACATTTATAAAAAGCAAAGCTGTATTCCAAACAATATCAGTACTTTGTGAGCAGCGTTTGGAGGGAGATCGAATGGCTCGAGGGCCCTTGTTAAGCGTTGAGTTCTGTTTGCTGCCCTTGTACTGGATACTGGCAGATGTGTCTGCTACTTGTGGTAAGAAGGCAATCTATATTCATATGCATTCTTAAATCTTAGATAACTCCAAGAAATGGGAAGATGTCAGCTTTGGCTCAGTGGTAGCACTCTCATCTCTGTGTCAGAGGGTTGTAGGTTCAAACCCCAATCCAGAGATGTGAACACATAACCTAGGTTGGCACTCTAGCACAGTGCTGAGGGAATGCTGCAATGTAGGGAGTTGCATCGTGGAGCCAAAAGAAGGGTTTAGCGATGTGCTCCAGACATTGTGCTATGGGGACATGAAGCCTAATGGACTAGCTGGTCCTACCCTTCCTGTCATTTTCTTCTTTCCTTTTTCCCAGTGTAATGCAAGAGACAGAGAGGAAAGTTCAGAGACGAGATTTTGGGCCACCCTCATCCACCAACATGTTCTGACATCTACCTTGCCCAAACTTGTAACCAGTCAGTGATGATGCTTTCAGATAGGATGTTGAGCAGATGTCTGACCTCTTAGGTGGACGTAGTTGGAAGAAGGGCAGTGGAGTTCACCATCATATCCTGATTAATTTTTAAATGACATATGTTCATTTATCACATTGCTGTTTGTGGGAGCTTGCTGTAAGCAAATTGACTGGTGCATTTTTTTAAGATTCCAATAGAATCTAGACTTTAAAAAGTATCTCACTGGTTGTAAAACTTTGGGACATCCTGAGGTCATGAAAGGTGCTGTAAAAATGCAAGTTAATGATAAACTGCAAATAAATCAGTTTGCAATAAAAGGGAAATCTTATAGCCTTAGAGAATGCACACCACGCCACTGTTTAATTTGGAGTTCTTCGGCATTTGCATTTCTCAACTTTAACTATACGATGCAACGTTCCATGTTCTGCTCTTGCCTTGTGTAGTGAGACTTGCTATCCAAGCAACTTTGCATAAGGGGCAGTTAATTTTTGAACTGATCTGAGCAGCACCCAAACCACCTGCTTGAACCAGGGTTGCCCAACCTTCCAGGATGCCCTGGAGCCTCTGGAAATTAAAGATTAATCTCCAACGGCAAGCACCCCTGCAGTTAAAAACTATTGTGCACACTTTGCACACTTTTTTGTTTATTTGTTATAAAAATATAACAGATGGGAAAAATTGTAGATATATTTAAGGGGGGATAGATATGTACATGAAGGAGAGAGGAATAGGAAGGCTGATAGGATGAGGTGAAGTAAATATTGATGGTGGATACTCAAGTGAAGCATAGACTGCAGGGCTAAATGGCCTGTCTCTGTGCTGTTTCATTCTATGTGAACGGCTGTTTGACCAAATGGGTCGGCTGGAGGCAGGAAGTCTTACAGAACCTCCAGGAATATATTCAGCCAGAGTTGGCAACCTTAGCAGATGCTCATCGACAAGGGAGAGTTTTCAAACATTAAATTGCATCATTATTTAGCACCCATCTTGCCGTTTAATACCCCAGATATGAGAATTGTGATAAAGGTGAACCAAAATACCATTGTAATCAATAGCTGAGTTGGGCAATGTGCTAGGGATAGCGCTCCTGCAGATAATGTTAGGGCCTGCCATCAGTGATACAATATATAGTCTGCAGGTGATCAGTTTCCTTTGGGATTGCTTACAACAGAACGTAAGAAATGGGAGCAATAGACTGCGCGGCCCATCGTGACTGCTTTTGGACTTCAACTCCATTTTCATCCCTGCTCCCTGTGTTCCTTAATTCCCTGAGAGGCCAAAAATTTTCCTACCCCATTCTTAAATGTATTCAACGATGGAGCATTCACAACCCTCTGGGGTAGGGAATTCCAAAGATTAACAACCCTTTGAGTGAAGAAATTTCTCCTCATCTCAGTCCTAAATTATCGGGCACTTATCCTGAGTGCCTGCCCTCGAGTTTTAGATTCCCCAGCAGAAACAATCTCCGTGTCCACCCTATCAAGCCCCTTCAGAATTTTGTAGAAATACTAGGGAATTGAGGGCCGAATGAGAAGGAGAAATTGAAGGAAATTATTATTACTAAAAAAGACATACTGGAGAAATTAATGAAAGCCAATAAATCTCCAGGGCCTGATAATCTACATCCCAGGGTACTAAAGGAGGAGGCCGTGTAAATAGTGCATGCGTTGGTTGTCATTTTCTAAATTCTGGAACAGTCCCAGCAGATTGGAGGGTGGCAAGTATAATACCACTATTTAAAAAAGGAAGGAGGCAAAAAACAGACTGGTTAGTTTAACATCAGTAGTAGGGAAAATGCTAGAGTCTATTATAAAGGATGTGATAACAGGACACTTATAAAATATCAATGGGATTAGACAAAGTCAACATGGATTTATGAAAGGGAAATCATGTTTGACAAACCTATTGGAGTTTTTTGAGATGTAACTAGCAGAATAGATAAGGGAGAAGCGGTGGAATACACGATGAATGGTAGGACCCTGGGAAATACCGAGGATCAGAGGGACCTTGGTGTGCATGTCCACCGGTCCCTTAAGGTAGGAGGACAGGTAGATAAAGTGGTTAAGAAGGCATATGGGATAATTGCCTTTATTAGCCAAGGCATTGAATGTAAGAGCAGGGAGGTTATGCTGGGACTGTATAAAACGCTGGTAAGGCCACAGCTAGAGTATTGCGTGCAGTTCTGGAATCCGCATTATAGGAAGGATGTGATTGCACTAGAGATTTTTCTGGGCTGGAGATTTTTAGTTATGAGGAGAGATTGGATAGACGAGTTATTTTCCCTGGAGCAGAGGAGATTGAGGGGGGACATGATTGAGGTGTATAAAATTATGAGGGGCATAGATCGGGTAGACAGGAAGGAACTTTTCCCCTTGGTGGAGGGATCAATAACCAGGGGGCATAGATTTAAGGTAAGGGGCAGGAGGTTTAGAGGGGATGTGAGGAAGAATTTTTTCACCCAGAGGGTGGTGGGAATCTGGAACTCACTGCCTGAAAGGGTGGTAAGGCCAGAAACCCTCATAACATTTAATAAGTATTTGGATAGGCTATGGGCCTAGTGCTGGAAAATGGGATTAGAATAGTTGGGTACTTGTTTGACCGGCGCAGATTTGATGGGCCAAAGGGCCTTTTTCTGTGCTGTAGACCTCTATGACTGTATGGGATTGGAGGTAATATATTGGCATGGTTGTGAATCGGTTAGCAGACAGGAAACAGAGAGTAGGAATAAATCACGTGGAGTGAATCAAATTGGCTGAAGACTGGCATCTGTGATGCTGGGGACCTCTGGAGGAGGCCGAGATGGATCATCCACTCGGCACTTCTGGTTGAAGATTGTGGCAAATGCTGCAGCCTTATCTTTTGCACTGATGTGCTGGGCTTCTCCATAATTGACGATGGGGATATTTGTGGAGCCTCTTCCTCCAGTGAGTTGCTTAATCGTCCACCACAATTCATGGCTGGATGTGGCAGAACTGCAGAGCCTAGATCTGCTCCGTTGGTCGTGGAATTGCTTAGCTCTGCTATCACTTGCTGCTTATGCTGTTTGGCATGCAAGTAGACCTGTGTTGTATCTTCATCAGGTTGACACCTCATTTTTAGGTATGCCTGGTGCTGCTCCTGGCATGCCCTCCACTCTTCATTGAACCAGCGTTGATCACCTGGCTTGGTGATAATGGTAGAGTGGGGGATATGCTGGGCCATGAGGTTACAGATTGTGGTTGAGTACCGTTCTGCTGCTGCTGATGACCCATAGTGCCTCATGGCTGCCCAGACTTGTGTTGCTAGATCTGTTCAAAGTCTATCCCATTTAGCACTGTGGAGGTGCCACACAACACGATGGAGGGTATCCTCAATGTGAAGATGGGACTTTGGCTCCCCAAGGACTGTGCGGTGGTCACTCCTACCGATACTATCATGGACAGATACATCTATGGCAGGCAGGTTGGTGAGGATGAGGTGAAGTATGTTTTTTCCTCTTATTGGTACACGATGAATGGTAGGACCCTGGGAAATACCGAGGATCAGAGGGACCTTGGTGTGCATGTCCACCGGTCCCTTAAGGTAGGAGGACAGGTAGATAAAGTGGTTAAGAAGGCATATGGGATAATTGTCTTTATTAGCCAAGGCATTGAATGTAAGAGCTTTCCACCTGCCGCAGACCCAGTTTAGGAGCTGTGTCCTTTTGGAGTCGGCCAGCTTGGTCTATAGTGGTGCTACCAAGTGACTCTTGGTGATGGACATTGAAGTCCCCCACCCAGAGTACATTCTGCACCCTTGTCACCTTCAGTGCTTCAACATCGAGGAGGTGCGTAGGGTGAGCGCGGTACGTGGTAATCAGCAGGACGTTTCCTTGCCCATGTTTGACCTGATGCCATAAGACTTCGTGGGGGCCAGTATCAATGTTGAGGACTCCCAAGGGCAACTCCCTCCTGACTGTATACCGCTGTGCTGCCACCTCTGCTGGGTGGGACAGGGCATACCCAGGGATGGTAATGGTGGTGTCTGGGACATGATCTGTAAGATATGATTCTGTGAGCTCTCCCAATTTTGGCGCAAGCCCCCAGATGTTAGTAAGAAGGACTTTGCAGGGTTTATAGAACTGGTTTTGCCATTGTTGTTTCCGGTTCTGTAATAAGCTTGGTGTACCCAACAGGTTTCTTGTTAGAAACAGTAAACTTTATTTACAGAGCGCTTGATGAAGCTACTAAGACCAAGGTAAGAAAGTTCCACCGCTAAGATTACCCGTGCTCAGGGCTGATTCGTCTGTACAGTCACATGATCCCCAAAACAGTATGAAAGGTTTTACTTACAATCACTACATTCCTCCCCCTTTAATTTTGTCTACCTCTCTTATTTACAAGAATATCTTAATCCATAACAAACACAAATATATATGGTTCATGCAATTATAGATTAAGTCTTTGAGGTGGTTTTCTGATTCAGGTAGAGCGGTGTAACTCTACGACTTGAGATTCTTCCACTGGAAATGCAGCATCAGGGACACCCTTAGACAATGACAGTTCAGAATTATTCACTTCAACAGAGACATCAGGTATGTGTATTCTATGTCGATTTGGCACCTCAGGGATCAAAGGTTTGATTTCAATTTCAGGTGGAGTAACTAGTTGTTGGATGATATACGCGTTTCCTAACAATCTGGTTTTCCACTTCAACTTGGTATGATAAAGATCCTGTTTCAGAGACAATTTTACCAGGAACCCATCTAGGTCCAGTTCCAAAGTTTTGCACAAAAACTGTCTCTCACACAGTAAAGTTTCGATCTTTACTGTGAACATCATGATTCACTTTCTGACTCCATCTTCCCCTCTAAGTTAGGCAACACCAGACTCAATCTTGCACAAAGGTGGCATTTCATTAGTAATTCAGACCCGTAGGGGAAAATTTTTACCTCAGTGGGTGGGCACATGCCTGACCTGCTCGAGCATAAAATGACGCACATTGTCGTTGGGCATGCATCCCACCGTCAACGCGCAGCCGCACAATACTTTGGCCGGTGGGCACACGCAGGAATCGACAGTGCACCCGCCGACAATTAAAAGGCCTGCTAATGCCATTAAAGTCTCAATTAACTGACACTTTTCACTGCCTGTCCAACCTTATGGTTGGCGGGCAGGAGAAAAGGCCGAACAGCCTTTGCACTTTTTAGGAAACCTCATCCGCGTGCGGTGTGAGGTTTTCTAAAGCAAATAAAAGTAGAATAAAAATTTTAAAATTTAACTAATAACATGTCCCTGCTTATGTGACAGAGTCACATGAGGGGACATGTTTTATAACATTTTTCATTTCTTTATTTTCTTTTTGAAAACTCTTCATCTCCCTGAGGCAGCCCTGTGCCTCAGGCAGATTCTCAAGCACGCATGCGCAAAGTTCACGCTTGCCTCACTCGCCCTCCTCCTCTCCGCCGGTTGGATTCCCAACCGCCCCTGCCGAGCCCACCCGACAAGGGCTAAATTCTACCCATAGTTGCATGAGGAGTTGTGTGATAGTTGAGAAGAAATCTTGGGCCAGAATTTTTACGTTGGCATGCGGGGGAGGGCCCTGCACACCGAGGTGTAAAATGACACGCGGTGACCTCGGGCGAGTGTCCCGACTTCACCGCCTGCCATAGCGATATTTTGGGGGGCGGGCGCGCGATAGTCTCCGATGCGCACTCACCGTTAATTAACAGGCCACTTAAGGCCCTTGAGCCAGTAATTGACGCCGATTTTTCGGGGTCCATGCGATCTTTAGGTCGTCGCACGGGTGCAACTGGTAGGCGGGTAGGCCACATTTTTATAAACCTCATCTACAGGCGGGATAAAAGGGGTGAGTGGGGTCACGAGTGTTATTTGTCAGACATTTCAACAGGCTTCAGGTCAGGAACATCATTTTTGGGGCCTTGCTAGTTTCAGGAAGCCTTCCCTTAGCCTGGAAATGGTGGTTGTGCTCTCCACTGGAGGCATTTCCTCTGAGGAGGAAGGGAGGGCCAGAGGTGGGAGGAGGCCAGGAGCCCACATTCAGCCTCCAGGGGAGCCACCTTTGGGAGGACAGCCGCAGGCACAAGGGGCGCAGGGCCAACAGGAATCGCAAGGCGGAAGGGTCTGCAGAAGATGCCACTATGCTGTTGCCAGGGTTTACAGGTGGTGAAGCAGCTACCTCAATATGTCTGAGGTGCAGAAGGAGACTCCGTCTCTCAAGGGAGACAGTCACCTCTGTCAGGTGATAGGCCCTGAGATCTGTGCCAACTGTGTGGGTGGGCACCCCGTGCCAGTGGCATTGAAGGTCACGGATGCCCTCAACTTCTATGCCCCCGGGGTTGGTGGGTGATCTTTGCGGAGTCTCCCAGCCAGCTGTCCATGCTTGTATCAAGCAGGTGACAAGATGCTCTGTTGAGGTGTGCAATGACTTTCATCCATTACCGCTGGGATGAGGCCAGACAGACAGAACGAGCCAGAGGATTCGCAACGATTGCTAGGTTCCCATGTGTCCAGGGTGCAATCAACTGCACACATGTGGTCATCAAGGCGCCAGCGGGTGAGCCCGGTGCCTTCGTCAACAAGAAGGGCTTCCACTCCATGAACGTGCAGATAGTGTGTGACCACAGGATGCTGATTCTGCAAGTCTGTGCAAGGTACCCAGGCAGCTCCTATGATGCCTACATCCTCCGACACTCCCAGGTGCCGGGGCTCTTCAGTGCTCCAGCCCGGCTGGGTGGATGGCTGTTGGGTGACAAGGGCTATCCCCTCAAAATGTGGCTCATGACACCTCTCCGCCATCCAAGAACAGAGGCCAAGCTGAGGGGGTAGACGCTGACTCGGGCATCCTCCAGGGAGGCAGGGACACCCGGAAGGCTTTAATCCAACGAACCTTCAGCTAGCACACCACAGATCGACCTGCAGGACAAGCGTGGGCTGCAGGCTTCATACTCGATACCTGAGAGCAACATCTGCCTGGTTAGGAACATTAACTTTGTGCCTTGTCAATAAAGCTCAATGACAAACAAGTCATTCATAACATCATGGGTTCCCGTCCACCTGCAGAAGTAAGGAATCACCCTGAGCCATGTTCACATATAAACATTTAACGAATTAACAAAATAAAGCAGAAAGGAAACAATGCAAAGGTGTTCAACATCACACCAACTTGTCATCAACTCATAGCGGGGCGACATAAAACCACCAGTGATAAGCCCGTAATGTGCCTAAGGTGCCTCAAGTTTATGTTTCCGGGTGCTACGTCTAGCTACGTCTAACAGCCTCGCTGGCACGGGCATTTGTGACAGCCTGCTCACTGTGATGTCCTTTTGGCCTTGATGACCTTGGCGGCCATCCTCTGGCCTGTGGAGCCTTTGATGGCCCCGCTGGGGAGGGAGCGGGCAGTTCCACGGCTGGCATCTCCCCAGTTGCCGCTTGTCGGATCCCATGGTCACTAGCAGAAGGGCGGAGGAGCTGCTGCCCTCATCCGGAGCGCCGTGAGAGGAGCCTGCTGAGACGACAGGCAGCTCGTGTGCCGACGTGAGGTCACTTTGGACCTCCCTAGTCACCACTGATGGATGGGCACTGAGCTGGGATACTTGGTGCCCAATCCATCTCCCACACTGGCACTGACCAGCTGAGGTCAATGCTGCTGCAAAGGCTTGCAAGTCCGAGTGCAACCCCAGGAGGCCCTGACTGGTCTCCTGGAGGAGCCTCTCCATGAGAGTCACCACTCTCTCCATGGAGGAAGCATGGCGCTCGACCATGAGGCTCATTGCATTGGTGATGCTCTGCGTAGACTCCTCCAGCATGAAGACCATGCCACGCATAGCCTCATGGATCTCCACCAGATCCTCCCGCATACCCTGCTGCCTCACGGACGACTCCAGAGGCACATCATCAGCCACCGACTGAGCATTGCCTGGTCCTCCGCAGTCCTCCTACTGCTGGCGCCATGGGCATTCTTTGACTCCGCCTGCACCTCAAGCGAGTGTGAAGTGTCCTCACTGCTGTGCCCTGGGACACTAGCCGAGAATCTAATTCCCACCGAGGTGCTAGTATCTGTGCTGGTGCCTGCCTGGCAGAGATGGTGTGACGCTGGTGATTCTATTTGTTCTGGGCCCTCAGGTGTGAGAGGTGGCCCCTCTGCCTCCTCCTCTCGGCCCTGCTCCGGTGATGCTGAAAGGAAGAACAAGGACGTTTGATTAGTTCAAGTGGAGACAATGTCAATGTGCATGTCTGGCCCCCAGATCAGTACGCACTCACCCTTCCATAATCAATGGTCAACCCATGTTGGAAGCTTCAATCACTGAACATTCAACGGTGGGATGGCTGCTGTGACACACATGGTGACCTCAATGCACGGCAATCTTACCTCCCTGTGGCACCCCATTCTCACTGCCACCAGTGGACCTGGGCACATGGTACGTCTCCAGCTCCATCACTTCCTGCTCGTAACTGGTGATTACGGCCAACTGGGCCTGGCCTCTGCCAGTCCGCATCCGCTCGGTGGCATAGTGTGCAGTCTTCTCCTGAAAAGGAGAGAGGAGCATTGATTAGTCCACCCTGTACCTGGATTGCCATTGTATCCCTGCCACCCCCTCCTGAGTGGGACATTGCAGGGCTCCAGTGAATCGTCACCCCGTAGCTGCCGTACACTCACGCCAAGAAGCCAAGGCTGAGCCCCCTTGCCCACAAGTTGCCTCCATCACATTTGCCACCTCATGGTCTAACCTTGCAAAGCAAGGACGCACAAACGTGCAGATAGCCAAGGGCAGCAGATGGATGGGTGCCCTGCTACATGAAAGCTCCCCTCCCAGCATGTCATCACCCTGACTTTGACATGTTTATGCAGTTCCAGCACTGTGCCTAGGAGCAGATCCTTGAGGTAGCCCCCAAAACAGTACTCTGGGTGTCAGTCTAACACATGCTGCGGGTGCAGAACCCATCTCAGCACTACCCTCTCAAGGTGAACTAGGCATGGGCAATATCTGCTGGCCCACCCAGCAAGGGACACATGCCGTGAATGATTCAATGCTGTAACTGCACTCAGAGTTGGTGGGGGGGGGGGTGATTTGGGAGAAAGCCTACCTGCTGTGTTAAGTGACCTATGCCAACATGGTACTCACCCTTCCCGAGCGCAAGAGGTCGTTGGAATGCTTGCAGCACTGGACCCATGTGCATTGCACCACATCGTGGGAGTTAACTATGCCTGCCACCTCCTCCTGGGCATGTTTGATCAGGTGTTGGGGCCTCCTCCTCCTGTCCCTAGGAATGAGGACCTTCCGCCGTGCTGCCACCTCCTCCAGGAGGGTAGCTAGGCACTCGTCAGAAAAGTGAGGGGTACTGTGCCCCTTTGACCTATCCTCCTGCCTGGCCTGCTCACCAGCAGCGCTCTGGGGAGCCCTTCTGTTTGCCATGATGCACAGCCTTTGCAAGGCTGCCTGCGCGCTATTCAAACAGGCCACCGGGTTGCCATTAGACTTGGCGGTCATTGCAGTCCCGCTGCTGCCCGGCCACTCCCGCTGTCCTCGAGAGCCATGTTTCACACTGCTCGGGCCTTAATTGGCCCGCCCACGTAAAATGGCAGCGTGGAGCCGATTGCGGGCGGTGATTGGCTCCGTGCCCGCTCCCGAATGACCTGCTCGACGGGGAGAAAAGTCTCCCCTTGAAAAATCATGTTTTCTAACGTTCCTTCGGATAATTTCTTCATATCTATTTTAAAAGTTTGTACTGCTCTTTCTGCTAACCAATGGATGAGGGATGATATGGTGCTGTTTTAATATGTTTAATCCCATTTAAACTCATGAATATCTAGAATTCCATACTAGTGAAAACAGTGCCATTATCCGAAACAGAGACTTCTGGTAGGCCATGTACATTAAAACATTGGTGCTGCCGGTGACCTAACATCATACACAACCATCCACTTGGAATGCATGTCGATGATTACTAAAAACTTGGTACCTAAAAATGGACCTACATAGTCTATATGTAGACTAACCCAGAGTTGACCAGGCCATTCCCAAGGATGCAGTGGAGCTGAAATGGACAACTTCTGCTGATGCTTTATTTTCGGAGCTCCTGATGAAGCTACATGCTTGAACCACTAGAAAGCTCTGCCCCTAAGCTTTTTCAGCTGTTTCGTCTGTAGAGTCACATGATCCCCAAAACAGTATGAAAGGTTTTACTTACAATCATTACAGGTGCCGAGTGGTCCATCCGGTTTCTTTCCTTCTTATCGGCTTTTTAGCAGTTTGATCCACCTGAATGCCTTTTGAGAGGGCATTTAAGAGTCAACCACATTACTGCAGATCTGACATCATAGGTCAGGTGAGAATGGTAGATTAGTGAACCAGATGGGCTTTTATGACAATCAACGATGGCTTCATGGTCATCATTAGACTTTTAATTACAGATTTTTATTGAATTCAAGTTCCACCATCTACCATGATGGTATTCGAACCCCAGAGCATTACCCTGGATCTCTGGATTACTAGTTCAGTGACAATAACAAAACACCATTGCTTCCCCCTATGAACCTCAGGCACTCTAAGAAGGCTATTCCGACAGTGGAGAACATCACAGACAGATTTAGTTCTGCTCTTGCCCTCACCTTTCAGAAAAGAAAGAGTAACACATTGAATGGAGGTGGCTGATTCCTATTTCCCCTCTCCTGTCCAGGGGCGCTCATGACAACACAAGGCTAGGTTCACTAGGTTGTTCCTGGTTAGTCCTGTTTTTTTTAATCAAATACTTGAAGTTCACATACACTTAAAAACATTGTTAAAAATTCCTCGTGCGTAGCTTGACTTCTCCAATTTCATCATTAGGTCAAAATCCTGGAACTCCCTACCTAACAGCACTGTAGGAGCACCTTCACGCACGGACTGCAGTGGTTCATGAAGAAGGCTCACCACCACCTTACAAAGATCAGTTAGGGATGGACAATAAATGCTGACCTTGTCAGTGACAACTATAACCTTAGAGTGCAAAACTGCTTGACTCCCCCATTTTTTGATACAAGTATAATAGTCTTTTCATACAAGTACAATGTTTTTCTAATATTTGTTCTTGATATGTGAGTGATACTGGCAATGCTGCACTAATTGTCTAACCCTTATAGCCAGGAGTATATAAAGTGGAATTGGAGTCACATGTAGACCTGACAGATAAGGACAGCAGGTTCCATTCTCTGAAGGACATTAGGGCGCCATTTAGGTTTTTGTCAACAATCCAGCAGGTCTGGTACCACAAATTGCCAGATTATTGCAATCTCAATTTGCCACAGAGAGATTTGACTTCACTAGCTCTGGGTTGCTACTATAGTACTAGAACCAGAGGCTCACCGCAGCCACTCAGAGGCACATTTGCAGAATCTGAAATGAAAAAAGCAATGTGGAAATGTGAAAGACTGAAATAAAAAAAAAGGAAAATGCTGGAAATACAGTTCAGGTCAGTAAGCAACCAAAAGGGCAAAAGGCAGGTTCAAAATTAGGACGCAGACCCTTTGTTAGAGCTCACCTGCCGCTCTGTTTCACACCCTGACTGACCCCCTGTGCATCATTAGCATTTCCTGCTTTGATTTGTGAATGACTAAGCTCATTTATACTTTTGAAATTGTTTCTACTAATCCTAGTTTTGATTGCCCATCAACTGCTTTGGCTGAGATCAGTTGACACAGACCAGGAATTAAGTCTGGCGGCTCCTGGCCAGTACACCTTAACACAGGGTAGTGCTTTTACCCCCTAGGACCTCTTGGAATGGCTCGCTCTAAATTAATTCCTTGAAACTCACTGCCAGCTATTCATTTGCTGTTAGTATCAGCTGCGTGCGATTGGCAATGCACTTAATATTTGAATCAAAAATTAGGGGAATCCATCAGCTTTGCACTCTCAGAATATAGTTGTCACTGTCAAGGCCAGCATTTATTGCCCATCCCTAATTGATCTTTGTAAGGTGGTGATGAGCCTTCATGAACCACTGCAGTTCATGTGTAAAGGTGCTCCTACAGTGCTGTTCCAGGATTTTGACCTAATGACGATGAGGGAACAGCAGCATAAGGGGAAAAGGCAGAGACTTGACACTAGGTGAATTGTTCTTACAGAGAACCATCACAGGCACAACAGATCAAATGGCCTCCTTCAGTGCTGTAGCCATTTTATGAATCTATGATATATTTATCTTCAGATGTTGTATAACTTGGGGAACTTATAGGTGATAATATTTCCCTATACCTGCTGTCAGTGATTTTCTAGGTGGTGAGGGTCTTGGGTTTGGGAAGTGTTGAAACAAAAGCCTTGACAAGTTGCTTCCCAAACTTGTTGAGATATTTGGCCTAACGCCACACCAACCCCCCGATCCCACCACCCTCCCAAAACATAATGAAGCTTTGAAATAATTCAGGTTAAAATGCACTGCATGGGAAGAGGGCTATGCAGCCTCCTTTTACACTGAAGAGTTCCTTAGTCATTCCTAATGTTCCATGACATGGATTGGAAAGTTAGCACATTTAATTTCTACCTTTTCATTTCTGTGTAACTTCAGATAAAAATTGAACACAGAATGTTACAGACAGAGTGTTCAAATGTCAATTCAGGGTCATGACAGTGGCAAGCATACCTAATGCTGTCAGTAGAAGAAAATTATTGATGCCTTTTATTGCTATTGAGGTACGGACATTTGGATGTTGACCCCAAATGAGGAAAAGCCTCTTTACACAACGAATAGTTCGGATTTGGAATTCACTGCCTGATGGAGTGGTGGAAAAGAGGATTGGATAAATACTTGAAGGAGAAAATAATTTCAGGGATAAGGGGAAAGAGTAGGCGAATGAGAATAACTGGATTGCTCTAAGAGCTGATGCAAACCCGATGGGTTGAAAGACGACCTCCTGTGTGTACTATTCCAGTGTTCCATTCCATGAGTGCCATGTTTGCTAGTTTAGAAAATAGAAATTGAGTTGCCTTAGAATTGGACATGGAACTTTAAAATAAGTGAAGAATGATGAGTTATCATGGATTGGTGAGAAGAAATTAAGATTTCAGCCAATAATTGGATGTTCTCATTCAGCTTAATGGCCGTATTGAAGATTGCCCAATTGTGGGATAAGGTCTAGAACATTATTTGGTGTTTAAAGAGAGTATAAGACACTATTCCTAGATATCAGAGGAAACTCTCAAATCTGACACCCTCAGGGGGGAATTGAGCTCCAAGGGAGGTTGGATCAAAAAAAATTACCACTGCAGTGTGGTTTTCCTGCTTCTGATCAAAGCTCTCTTTGATGAAGGGAGAAGTGGGTCAATAAATTTACTCTCTGACATGGCTATCAGCAATGGGAGATAAGCAGTGCTGAAAAATTATTGGACAAGGGCTTATGCATCCTCATAACTAACCACTGAGAGAGCGAGATATAAGGTTGTTAACACGCATTTCCTTTCTGTCTCCTTTTCAGTAAGTGTTGAGCCCTTGCAGACTTATGGCCCGATAGTTTTCTGGTGTCCTCTGACAACTCACTCAAGCGACTATTCTTCACATCTGGGTCTCCATATAAAGTGTCAGCAGATTGTTGGACTAGGGGTGGAGTTCCTCTTAACCAAGCCCAGTCTATTCTCACTACACCATCCACACATGTATAATGGGTGCTCATTGGAAATCAAACTCTGATTTTTCTGCCTCGCTGTCTATGTAATCTCCTCCTCCTATAACCATCAAAGAACTCTGCATTCCTCCAACTCTTTTATGTATCACTCACTTCATTCCATCACTGACATTCATGCTTCGGCCATCTAGGCCCTAAGTTCTGGATTTCCTTCCTAAAGCTTTCAAGTCCTGTATCTTTCTCCCTTGATTTAGGATCCTCTTTAAAACTCTTTGATGAAGCTTTTAGTTACCTTTCTTAATATCTCCTCTTCTAGCTCAATGCCAATATTTGTCTGTTTACAACCTTGTGGAGTGCCTTGGGACATTTTACTATGTTAAAGGCACTATGTAACTTCAAGTGGTCATTATTGCCCTCCTTCCAACTAAGGTACTGAGGCAGTGTGACCATCTTTCCTTATACTGAATATGGGACACCTGGTAAAATTACTCATTTTCAAGCAAGTTCAATGGCAATCAATCAGAAGTATGCTGTACCAACATTCAAATTAAAATCAAGTTCATTGAACCTCTGTTAAAAAGAAATATTGCCTAATAATAACATGGATTATAAGCAAAAATAAAATGTAAGTATATACTTAGAATTAAACAGTTGCTGCTCTTTAAAAGTGTCTGCCCTGTTCTCACCTTGCTGTCCTCCTCATTGCATTGCTTCTTCTGGACAGTATTTCTCACTTGAAGCAATTTTTGGAATGGTACCGTTGTCGTTCAGCAAGTTGTTGTATAATGCAGATCCAAATTCACCCCCGTAAACAAGATAGCCTTCATGTTAGAAATACAGATATGACTTTTTAGGTGACTAAACTGCACTCATTACTGAAAAGATACATTCAGCAGGGGCTGTTGTCCCTGGCAAACCCAAAACAAACTCAACTGCCTTTGCCAGATCTGAGTATTTTACTGCCTTGTTGCCCATCTCTTGAAAAGCATTTCACAACTTTTCAGAAACGGGTGCTTCCTAAGTGTTCCAGTCAGACATGTGATGGGAGGTTATTGGTTTTATATTCCCATTCGTCAAAAGGACGACTCTTGTCTATCAATTTAGGATGGGAATTTTTGTGTGGCAAGTGGCAAAGCTACTTTCTATGTTATCCCATATGCTTCTGAACAGGGCTCACCCAAGTTCTTATGTGCACCCAAAGGCAGATTTCCATTGTTCCAAGTAATACAAAGATATTGAGAAAAAATTCTTGACTGCATTGTAAAATTCCTCTTTCTTAATTTCCCCACTCACAACCAAAGACTGCAACATGACCTTTGCATCTGACATGACAAATCTTTCCCTGAGCCTCTCCACTAAATTACCTTAAAGAGTATGAATATGCAGTGCAATTTCTTTCACCGATAAGTTGGTTATTTCTACCGTCCTCTGAAAGGTGGCTGTTTGCTTAATAGCAAAAGAAAACCTCAGTTTTGTGCAAGAGTCATCGAAGACTTTTTTCAGCAATGTTGGACATATGTCTTGAGGGAGAAGATATGCCTCAACCCTATCAAAAATCAACAACATTCTGTCAAGCGCTGGTCCAAGAGAAAGGAATAGTGTGCTCTAGCAATTTGGCTGAAGTTTTTGAGTTTTTTTTGATACAGTGTAAAGGTGAAAGTATTTATAAACTTTCATGGTAAAAGATTCCAAGTCAATCGGAAGACAGCCAGCTGCTGTTTGCAAATAGTTATGAATGATGTGAGCACTGCAATCAATATCAAAGATCTCTTTCCCTAGACTTGCAGTTCTCACCATACGTTGTTTTCCCCAGCACATTTAACACCATCAAAATTTGTATTGGTGTCGTCTGCACAAAGTCCAAAAAGCTTTTCACTAAGAAAAGGTTTCTCAATCAATTGATATAGACATTTGCATTGCACATCAGAAGTTTTGCCTCTGAAGAAGAAAACTCAGTCATTTTTGTGTCTAACCCACTAGTTAGAAAAAAATAGTGCACAAGAACAGAAAATAGCTTTTGGTCCTTTTTGTTTGATGCATCCACGCCACGTATGATAAACACGCATTTCTCTAAATCAGGCTACAGCTCTCTGTTGATAATGGAGCTAATGCATTGCAAATTATTGCCTCAGATTTTGGGCGCGCAGATGAAAACTCGGGTAAGTAAAGTTTTTTAATCAATTGAGAGATACAATCAGTAGATCTGAAAGTGTGCCCATGGCACACAGTATGGTAAGCAAATAATCCTTCACTTGCATGCATTTGCTCAACTTCTGTGTTTGTTTAACAAAAAGAATCTGAAATATTTGGAGCTGCACATACTTCGTTCAGCCTCCATGTGCTTTTTGTCCGAAGATGCTGAGTCAATGTCACTATAGCCGCCATGAGCAATTGAAAAATGTACTGCATACATTTAACCTATAAAACTTGAGTTACCTGACTCTTGTCAACGACTGAAGAGGCTTTTTTCAAAAATTAGGATTATTTTTGTAGGTCATCATGAAAAAACATCCACTTGTGACATTTCTGGAGTAAAGATTGAACTAACTGCACAGTATTAGAATCCATTATTAAGGAGGTAGTAACAGGTCATTTGGAAAATCAATACAATCAGGCAGAGTTAACACAGTTTTGTGAAAGGGAAATTGCGTTTGAAAAGTTTATTAGAGTTCTTCTAGAGTGTAACAAGCAGGGTGAATATAAGTGTACCAGTAAATGTAGCGTATTTGGATTTCCAAAACGCATTCGATAAGGTGCCACATACAAGGTTAATACACAAGATGAGATGTTATGGTGTTGGGTGGGATATATTAGCATAGATAGAGGACTGGCTAACTAACAGGAAGCAGAGATTCAGGATAAATGGGCCAAACTTTAACTAGTAGAGTGCCATAGGGATCAGTGCTGGGGCCTCAACTATTTACAATCTATATTAATAGCTTGGATGAAGGGACAGGGTAAATCGTAGCCAAATTTGCTGACGATACAAAGATAGGTAGGAAAGCAACTAGTGAGGAGCTTACAAAGAGTCTGCAAAGGGTTATAGAAAGGGTAAGTGAGTGGACAAAAATTTGGCAGATGTAGAGTATAATGTGTGAAAATGTGAGGTTGTCCACTTTGGCAGGAAGAATATAAAAGCAGAATATTATTTAAATGGAGAGTTACTATAGGATACAGCAGGATAGAGGGACCTGAGTGTCTAAATGAATCACAAAAAGGCAGCATGCAGGTCCAGCAAGTAATTAGGAAGGCAAACAGAATGTTGGCTCTTATTGCAAGGAGGATGGAATATAAAAGTAGGGAAGTTTCGCTATAACTGTACAGGACATTGGAGTTCCCCAGCAATGTACTGTAATCTTTGATTAAAGAGCTCACAATATAGATTCCAAGTCCTACTTGAGTGAGTAGTGAGTTTATATTTGAAGGATAGAGGGAAACACAACAAACCTCACCAAAGTAACCATTCGTCATGTATGAGCCTAGACATTAGCTTCTCAACTTTGTGGAGAACATCCCAGCAAAGGCCAATCCTTTCCTTGCCGGCCAACCACTCTCCAGAAGTGGGTCACTCGGCAGTGATCAGAAGGGAGAGCTCTGACTGAGTTTCCCTCCCCCTGCTGCTCATGAGTACTCCGAACAAAGATGGGGTATCTATGTTATCCCCACACAACCTCCAGCTGAGTTCAGCCCAGAACGGGAATCAAACTCACCAAGGGTCCTTCGACAGCACCTCCCAAACCCGCAACCTCCACCACCTAGAAGGACAAGGGCAGCAGACACATGTGAACACCTTCACCTACAATTTCCCCTCCAAGCCACACGTCATCCTGACTTGGAACTATATCACTGTTCCTTCACTGTCACTGGGTGAAAATCCTGGAACTCCCTCCCTAACAGCACTGTGGATGTACCTACACCACATGGACTGCAGCGGCTCAAGAAGGCAGCTCACCACCACCTTCTCAAGGGCAATTAGGGATGGGCAGTAAATGCTGGCCTAACCAGCGATGCCCATGTTTTCAAAAGAACAAAAAGGAGTCAAACCTAATATATTCTGGCCAATAAGTGTTCAAAAACATGCCATTTTTGAAACTTGTATTATATGTATTACATAAATAGAAACTTCAGCATAGAAACAGACCATTCAGTCCAACTATGCCATATTTATACCCCACATTTAGCTTCTCCCACCCTATCATCCCATATCCCCGTATTTCCTTCTCCCTCCTTTGTACATCAACTCCCTTAAAAGCATCAATACTATTTGTTTCCACCGCTTCACTTGTTCCACATTCCCACCAATCTTATTGTAAAGAAATTCCTCCTAGATTCTTTATGAGACCTGTTAGAGAATATCTTGGGAGGTTTTGTGGTACAGTGGGTAGCGTCCCAGCCTCCGAGCCAGAAGCTCTGAGTTCAAGTCCCATTCCAGGGCTTGACGACCAAGGAAGGTTGCGTATCAAGCTGTAAGTCCTTCCAACATATGCCAATGGTAAGAGTGGGAGAGATTCCTGGTCAGCAATGTGGTGGAAAAAAACTGGAGCCTTTACCATAGCTCCAAGCTACAACATGCATATATAAGTGTATGTTACCACAGCAACTTGGACTCCTTGGGTTGGCTTGGTTGGCTGGAGGCCTGTGGATCAGGTTGTTGCCAACAGCACGGGATTCGATCCCTGTTCTGGCTGGGGTGGATTTGGGACCTGCCTCCTTGCTCTACCCCTGGTGCTGTTGGTCAGACCTGCCTTTGGGCAGAGAACTGAAGACGAAAATAGCTTATGTTAATGCCTCCTTTGTTCTGGGCTCTTTCAAGTGGAAACTGTTTCTCCACATCGACCCTATCAAACCCATACGTAATTTAAAAGGTTTTATCAGGTCATCACTTTTCTAAAAAACAGCCCCAACAATCAATCTTGCCATTTAAAGGCTCTTGATCCTTGAAAATCTCTTCTTCATTTTCTCATGTCACAGATCCCTGTAATCCAAACATCTACCTTGTGCTAAATGATGGCTGGAGGAAGGACGATTCTTGTAATGTTTTGCCCGGGATGAACTCCTCCTTTCACAGCGACAACAAGCTGAGTATGCACTGGGTCCGTTTTGCTGGAGCATCAGGAACAAAGCTGAGAGATCGGTGTGTGCCGCCATTGCACTGTGGTACCAGGAGGCCTGTGTGGGTCAATGGATCCCACCCTACTCTGGAGACCAGGGTGGTGTATCAAACCGCATGCATTCCAGATCTACAGTCAGGAGACTGTTGCAAAGAGACACTGCCACTCACAATTGCTTTCTGTCAGGATTCCGAGACGAGACAAGTTTTTTATGTTTATGAGCTTCCGCCCACTCCGATCAGTGCGGCCTATTGTACAGGTAAGCACAGGACTGCGCCATCACGATCACAGACATGTCAGACCCTGTCCTACTATAATTCTGATTCTCTGTCTCATACTACACTCACTGAACCTGTCCCATTATAGCCCCCATTCTTTGACCCGTGCTACACTCACTGATCCTGTCCCAATTTAGTCCCCATTCCTTAACCCATGCTACACTCACCGACCCTGTCCCATTATAGCCCCCATTCCCACATCCATGCTACATTCACTGACCCTGTCCCATTATAACACCCATTTCCTGACCCATGCTACAGCCACAGACCCTGTTCCAATATATCCCCTATTCCCTGACCCATGCTACATTCACTGATCCTGAACCACTGTAGTCCCCATTCCCTGATCCATTGTACACTCACCGACCCTGTCCCATTATAGCCCCCATTCCCGCATCCATGCTACACTCACAGACCCTGTCCCATTATAACACCCTGACCTATGCTACACTCACCGAACCTGTCCCACTATGTCCCCCATTCCATCATCCATGCTACATTTACAGACCTTGTTCCAATATATCCCTCATTCTCTGACCTGTGCTACGCTCACAGACCTTGCCCCACTATAGTCCCCATTCCCTGACCTATGCTACACTCACTAATCCTGTCCCACTATAGACCCCATTCCCTGACCCATGCAACACTCACTGACCCTGTCCCAGTATAGCCCCCATTCCCTGACCCATGCTACACTCACTGACTCTGTTCCATTATAGCCCCCATTCCCTGACCCATGCCACACTCACTGACCCTGTTCCACTATATCCCCCATTCCCTGACCCATTATATCCCCCATACCCTGACCCGTGCTACACTCACTGACCGTGTCCCACTATAGTCCCCATTCTTTTTAGGATTATCTTTGGCCAGGGTTTTAAAAGGAACACATTTCAATTTCCACATAAATCAGTCACTAGAGGAACTATCCAAGAGCACAGTCATGATCAAACTGAAGCAGTACTTTCTCTTGATGTGTAGGTCATTCACACAGTATTTCTTAGTAATGATGCTCTGATTTACCACTGTTTCTTTCTGTCACCAGAAGGTCCTTGGGATCAGTGCACTGACGGGACCCATAACTGTGATCCAGTGCTGGCTAGCTGTGTGTACACATCATATAATGCACAGAACGGGACTGGATACTACTGTGTCTGTATTGCGGGATATGCAGGGAGTGGACTGAGAGGAGACTGTACAGGTGAACCTGTAAAAATTGAGAACAGGGAAGAAACCATTCGGATGTCATTAAGTTATTCCTTTGTCATAGATTAACTCACTTTCTCACCAGATCCTTCAATCTCTTCTGCCCCAGGAAACACTCGGTTGTCTCTTGACCCTATTAGCCTGTTTCAGTGGATAATCTTGCATATTGCACAACTCCATCATCTACGAATCTCTTTCATTTTCCTAACTTTTAAACAGTCTCAAATCACTCCCATTCCATGAAATTTGAACACTTTAACATACCAAATAGTTTAAAGAAAATCATTGTTTAATTTCCTTTGTGGGAATTTTGATTTTGACCTTTGTGTAAAATGGGAGTCCATTTAACAACTCTCCCAATCCTTATTTCTATAGACTTCAATGCCTCAGGAACGAAGAACATATCCCGGGGAATCAGTGAGATGCTGTGTGAGGCAAACAGGGATGGCAAGTACTGTGAGCCTGATCTGATTTATGTCTGGTTCTCCCTTTCAGATGTGGATGAATGTTTGCAGAACAATGGCGGTTGCTCCCAGCGCTGTGTGAACACGGTGGGCAGTTACCAGTGTCGCTGTCACCCAGGATACATCTTGAGACCCGGAAGTGCAACAACCTGCACAGGTTTGACCTTTCACATTTCATTGCTCTGACAGTCGCCTGACTTTTTTTAATAAATCTAACTGGCTGATAAAATATCTATGGTCATTGCCGTCTGAACTGCCCTCTTTTGCTTCTGCTTAGCTCCAAATACTGTATCTGATACACTGTTTGTCCTCTCTTTATTCTTGTTGTGCCGCATTCAAGGCATTGTTCTTCCACATCGACTCAATCTTTCCCAGTTTTGGACTGCTCACCTGTCTCAACCTTATTCCCTCTCACAATCTACAGCCCTTCAAAATCCTAGCTTGGCATCACCTTATCACTGCTCTTAGATTTAACTTTGCTCCTCCTTTCGAAGTTGGTGATGTTCTACACTGTAGGGGTAACCATTCTCTTTGATATCTCTGAAAACCTTCTGCCATCGAAGCCCTAATATAGACATTGGAACCAATGTAATAGACTTGTGCACATTGGGAATTGGCCACAGCATGCTGGGCACTGGCCTCCTTACATCCAACACTAGACACTGCAAATTGAGCCCTTTGCAGCACGTTAATGTTTATGAGGAACTGGCCACTACACATGGGACACTGTCGGCTACACTTGGAGAGCTGGCAGCTGTACATGGGACACTGACAAGATCATGATATGATCCTGTCATCTTTCGGCTTTCTGTGTCCAGCAGGGAACCCTCAAGGGTCTGGCTGGGTAGCAATCGAGGTGATTAAAAGGCAATTAATAGCTTTTCTAACCATGAATTCCTTCCTAACAGCACTTAGCTTTAACACTGTGTCTGCACCACCAGGATCACCGAGGCTTCTTCTGTGAAGCTGACAAGCTGGGAAGGTTTGATCAGTTACACTGAAGAGCTCCAGCCAAGGTCATGCCCCAAGATGTAAGAGGTGAGACCCAGTACAGGGTTTATAGGCAGAGGATCAGATCTCTCGATCTGTCTAAGCACCAGGACCTCAGGAGGTTCAGGCTCTCACGGCAGGTCACTGCTGACATCTACAGCCTCCTGGAACAAGACCTCCTTCCCCATGGAGCAGGTGGGCACACATTGCCAGTGGCTGACAGGGTGCCTATCACTAGAGGGTCACTCCCTACAAGGGTCTTTGCTTCTCACCAAGTTTTGTACTCCCTTCTCCTGCAAAGAGAGAAAGCAGAGAGGTGTGGGTGCTCATAGTCACTTGTGTGGAGAGGAGGGGAGGACAACGTTTGAGTATTGCTGAAAAAAGAGACATGTGGAAACTTTTCATCTTGCACTCATCAGGACACTTCACAAGAATACCAATACAAAGGGAAAACAACAATTTATACTGTATGAGAAGAGAGTGCTGATTGGTAAAGACATTGCCAAACAACATTTGAGGAGGCTGACAGTGAGATCTGAGTGCGGGAGAGCAATGGGCTGGAGCTCAGGAAGGATAGGAATGAATGGAACTGCAAGGTGTGTTGTCCTCAGGAGGGTTGTGCAGGAGAATGCTGGGAAAGTCAGAGTGTGGGGCTTGGTTTCTGAAAGTGTCATATTACCCACCTGCCTGCCCTCCTGGGGTCCCAGATCCTTTTGGTGCACTGTTTCCCCGTTAGACGGACCACTTTCCTTAACCAATTTCATCCACGCCTGCTTGTTTGGGAAATTGCCCTCTTCCATTCCTGGGTGAGCTCACCTCACTGCAGCCCCTCAGATTCTGCAGCAGGACCTGCCGAGAGACTCAGGGAGCAGCCTTCCCAGGTCTCCTCTCCATCCCCATGGTTGTTGCAGCCTCAAAAATCTGGTGAACCATTCCAGCCCACGTCATGTCCCCTTTAATTAGAAATCCTTCCTTCCTTTGACAGAATGGATGTGTCATCCCGCCAGCCTTCCCTAATTGGTCAGGGAACCCGGAGATGGGATGATGATTCGCTTGCTCTGGGGAAAAGCAAATCAATCGGGTTCCCAAACTGGAAGGGATTAAGGTGAGACGATTCCACCATAAAATAGCTCTAGATCCAAGCAGCCCCCCAAAAACAGTCAAACAAACCATTCAGAGTTTAATAAAACTCAGTTCCTGAAATAAATATGAAATGTCTGATAAAGGAACCAATCTGTAATCTGAGAAGCATTGCACTAAAATGCATTGTAGACATTGATTTTTTTTTAAATGGCTTTGCCACATTAAAAAGCAAGAGATATTTTGAGTGTAGTCTCAATAGTGTGCAATAGAGCGTCAGCGTAATCCCTGTAGATTCACAGAAGATTAGTTTCATGCGTAGGATTTCTTGGTGTGGAGCTTTGTAGATGGGAGGGCAGATAAAGGTGCAAAGATGATTAACAAGGTTGATCCCAAATGTCTAAATGGGAACAAGCGGGGAAAGGTTTTCTACATTCTGGAGCTGTAAAAAGTACTCCCATTAACAGGCGATACCGTTTTTAGCCACTTTGATTTTAGTAGAAAAATCCTTTCGCCCAATCCAGATAAATGCCCTTCACATGTGGATATTTACTAATAAACATCTCAGTCATCCAGTGACCAAGAAAGCAAAGCACTCACAAGTATCAAAAACTATTGTTCTTCACCTTACCGTTTTGCCAATAAACACATAGAAAAGATTAAAGTTCACGTACACAAGGCATACAAATATGTTTATTGAGATGACAGGACCAACAACAGCCTCTATTACTAATTTTTATTTAATAATCAGCTGCATCAAGATTACCATTAGTCACATCTGGCTAGTGGTGACAGCACTGGCCAACACTGGCCTAAAGAGAGGTCAATGTTACAAGGGTCTCACTGAAACATATAAGGTATATTCAACAATCGTCTCTCTGGTCCCACCTGATCTGAAGTAATGATGTTCTGGAATTTCCTTGGGAAGACTGAAACCATTAAGGGCTGCCCCCTTTACTTGGCCCCACTCCCACCTCGACCCAGTTACACTCTGACTGAACCTGATGTGCAAAACCTTTTTGACAACCCATTAATCTCAAACCTCATGGTTGTGGCCTATCCACAACTAACCATACTTCCTCCTCCCTTCCTAATCTTATCTGCTTCTGTGCTTAAATTATCCACACCACTGATGAAACCCTCATGCCTGTTTTCCATCTCCAGACTCCGTTTCTCCAAAGCTCTCCTGACTGGACTCCCAGGCTCTAACTTGTCCAAAAATCCACTATCTGTACTCGGCATGGAATCTTGTGGAGGTGACAAGGGTCATGGCCACTGGCTGGAGAGTGAGTGAGACCCCTCACGTTGCCTCTTTTTGAGAACGCCCGCTGCATCTTGTGCCACTCAGGTACTTAAGCCAGCGGTGGGTCTCCCCCAGGATCAAGGACACTGGGGGTGGAAGTTCTGCCCGCCAAGAGTTGCCGGCCAATAAGATGCTTCTGTACTCAGCAGTGCCACCAGGAAGGCAGTGGCTGCTGCTGGTACTATAGCTACCCTATAGCCTGGGATCGAGGAGTAACCCAGGCACAGGTGAGTGATGGCAAGAAGGAGGCTGTGGGGGAGGGGGAAGGAGAGCGGATGGCAGCAAGGGCAGGGGTGTTGGCTCTCAGTGGGCTCCTCCACTCCCCGATACCCTGTCCCTCTAACAGGCACTGTGTGCCTTTGAATGAGGGACCCCTCCCACCTCCACCCCAGGAGTCCGCGAGCAAACACATTAGGGTTTGCTAGTCGTGCTCCCTGCATGACATGTTCCTGGCTGCCATTGGGTGAATACCAGCGGAGGTGGGATGAGGCCCTTAAGTAGGCATTAATTGCCCACTTAACGGCTTCAATTGTTGGTGGGGCAAGAAGGCTGTCCATGGCCTTTCCACCATGGACTCGATCGGGACAGAGGCAGAAAAGTGGCACCCTTCCACCTGATTAAATGCCCACCTGCTGGCAAACTTGCCTTGGGTGAGGGCACAATATTTCACCCCCACCTCGTGCTCACCCATCATCCTGATCCTGTCTGAACTACACTAGTTAAGTGTCCATGATACCAAGGAGAATTGCCCCAACTCAGGAATTCCCCCATGACATGTAATCTCCCCTTTGACCCTGATCCTCCATAGCCCATGATATCCCAGGCCTGACCCATGACCCATGAACTCCCCGGCCCGTGATCTTCCCCAAGACCCTTTAGTTCTCCCTGACCCACGATCTGTCCCAGACCCATGATCTCAATCCCTGTTCCCCCGACTCCTGATTTCCCAGCCTTCCTGACCCCCACACCTGCTCCCTCCCTGCCACCCCCTAAATATCGGCACCAGTAGATCTGAATATTTCACAGATTTGGTCTTGGAGTTCCTAAGGAAAACCTGTTTGTTTGCTGGGGCATTGCAGATATTTATGTGTATCTGGGGTCAGTTAATTCCTTGTTTCCCTTTCTTCTGTTCTCTCAGATGTTAATGAATGTCAAAGCAACCCTTGCAGGCCTCAGGAACACTGTGTGAACACAAAGGGAAGCTACTCCTGCATGTGCCTGTCTGGGAATTGTACAGGTTAGTGACATTTTGAGAAGAATGGGGAAGAAATGGGACTGTTTTCAGATGGAAACTCATTGGCTGGATCTACAACATTGGTGAAGGGGGAATAAACCTGCCCACAATAACCTCCATCTCAGTTTTCTCCTCTGCTTCTGAAGACATTAATTGTTGCTAATTCTCCTGCTCAGCATAATTTGCTCCCCTCCCATCTTCTTTTCCTTCCTTCTAACTTCCTGCCATTACTTCCTCCTTTCTGCTACCCTTCCTCCCTCCTTCCTTCTCTCCCTTCTTCCTTCCCACCCACCCTTCTTTCCCCCCCCCTCCCCTTCCTTCCCCCCTCCCTCCCCTTCCTTCCCCCCTCCCTCCCCTTCCTTCCCCCCTCCCTCCCCTTCCTTCCCCCCTCCCTCTCCTTCCTTCCCCCCTCCCTCTCCTTCCTTCCCCCCTCCCTCCCCTTCCTTCCCCCTCCCTCCCCTTCCTTCCCCCTCCCTCCCCTTCCTTCCCCCTCCCTCCCCTTCCTTCCCTCCCTTCCCCCCTTCCTTCCCTTCCTTCCCCCCTCCCTCCCCTTCCTTCCCCCTCCCTCCCCTTCCTTCCCTCCTTCCTTCCCTCCCTTCTCCCCTTCCTTCCCTTCCTTCCCCCCTCCCTCCCCTTCCTTCCCCCCTCCCTCCCCTTCCTTCCCTCCCTTCCCTCCATTCCTCCCTCCCTCCCTCTCTTTCTTCTTTCCTCCCTCCCATCATTCCTCCCTTCCTTCCTCCGTCCCTCCCCCTTCCTTCCTGCCTGCCTGCCTCCCTCTCTCCCTTCTTTTGCACTTCCCCTTAATTCTTTATTTTGTCTTTCACTGCCTGACTTTCTCTCTTTAACTTTCTTTCCGTTTATCATTTGCCACTTTTTGCACCAGAATTTGACTTTACTGAACATAGAAACTTCTCTGTCTTCTGGTTCCCCTAAGTTAGAAATAATTGCACTTTAGTCTCACAATGCCGAAACTTCATCGGGTGGATTTCCTCCAGCTCTCCATATGGCTGGCAGACTGATATACTGACAAACTCGGCACATGACTGCAATGCAACAGGGAATGTGATACCTCGGGATATGTATTTACATAGCAATTAGTTCCTATTTCTTTACAAACAATATAACGATGTAACATCTCTCTTTAAAATGCCTCTATGCAAATATAACTGCCCCAATCATTAACGTTTTTTGTAAACTGAAGATTAACAATCGACCGTTATAAATAAACTCAGCGCCTTAATGATCTTTTATAGGTTGTTTTCTTTTCTAAAAATATTATTCACACTGTTGCTTGGTGGTAGGATGTTGTGCCTCCATCTTGATGGTTTGGTATTCATCGCTCTCAGTGGTCAATTTGCACGCTGCACGGGCAATGTTGTGCCTATTGCTCCTGGGTGTTGTAGGTTTGATATTGCTACTGTTGTGTCATTTGTTGGTGACAGTGTTGACATTGCATTGCTTGTTGGTAATGCTGTTGATGTTGCCTCTCTGGTTGGTGGTGTTGCTGGTGTTGTTGATGATCATCTCTGCTTTCCCAGCTAAGGTGTAGATACGGAATTTTACAGCAGCGGGATCTTACATTCCCACTGAAGTCAATGGGGTTTAGAATGACTCGCTGCATTTAACGGCCCCGTCCCCGCCATGATGGGGCCATAAAATTCCAGCCATGGACTCTGTTCCTTCTCATTTGCTTATTGGTTCCGGTCTCAATGACGCCTGACTTTGGAGTCTCAGCTTCACTAACAACTTTTGCCAGGTTCCAGGTTTTTATAAAAGCAAAAAACTGCGAATGCTGGAAATCCGAAACAAAAACAAAAATACCTGGAAACACTCAGCAGGTCTGACAGCATCTGCGGAGAGGAACACAGTTAACGTTTCGAGTCCATATGACTCTTCACCACATATGGACTCAAAACGTTAACTGTATTCCTCTCAGCAGATGCTGTCAGACCTGCTGAGTTTTTCCAGGTATTTTTGTTTTTGTCCATGTTTTTATAATTGAATCCAGTACATGTGCCGTTTGTTCTTTCAACAGCTCAGACAGGGATTTGGCAAGCTTGTTGATGTGGTGACCTCCTTCAACCTGTGCATCCGTGAGTTGTTGTCTTGCTTTCTCCTGGTCACTTGGAGGGAGTATCTTGCTTGGCAGAGTTGTCTTATACTTACATCCATTCAACAGCTCTGCTGGTGATTCCATGTCAGCCTTGAGAGGTGTAGATCAGAGCGACAATGAGGCAAGACTTGGGTCTTCCTTTGTCTCTTGGCATTTCATGAAGGCTCCCTTGACTGCCTGGTTATACCTTTCTGTAAACTCATGTGACTTCATGCTTGCAGAAAACTTTAGCCCTGCCAGTGCTGGTGTGATCTCTTGCAGTGTTGGAATGGGGTAGTGATTTCTCTTTTTTGCTTGATTAAGATCCTTGGGATCCAGGCAAATTTTTAACCATCCATTTGTCTTCTCTCTAATGACAATGGAATTTACCCAGTCTGTAGACTCTGGCAATCGCCTTCTTTTCTTCCATCTCTTGGAGCTCCTTTTCAAGCTTTCCTTTTAGTTCCATTGGTACTTCATGTGGGGGATGAATCACTGGTTTCATCACTGGGTCAATAGTGATGTGATACTCAAAATCCTCGAAGCATCTAATAGCCTCATCAAAACACTCTGGATACACTTGTAGAGATCTTCCTTGCTTCTGATCAGAGGGCGCTTTTCAAGCCTCAGTGTCACCTCCTTCATCTCCTGATTTACTGAGATAAGCTGCAGCTCTTCACAACTGCTCAACCCTAGGACAGGGTTTCAGTGACATGGAACATACAGTTAACATCGTTTCCTTTGTGTATCCCTCTGATTTTGGTTGTTCCTAGTTGTCGAATCTCAGTTCCCTCATATGCCATTATGGCGTTGCTCGTTTTAAAAAACCTTTCTTTGGGAACCCATTTTCTTACAGATGTTCAAGAAAGATCTTCTATAGTCCGAGCAGGATAATGTTACTCAGGTGTCAATCTTCAGCTTCAGATTATGGTTGTGGTTTATTTCTCATTGTCTTCCTGATCTGAATGGTTGTGTGAATTTTTTTTCCCTGGGAAATGGCTCCTCCATCCTCTTCATGCAGTGGCATGGTTTCTATGCCTATTGTGTCCTCAAACTCGTCATTATCTTCAGTGAATGGATGTTTTGGTTCTCTTTATTTCTCATTCGCCCTGTTGCTCTGTCTCTGATAACTCATTTACCATCTTCTTTCTTTATTCTGCACATCTTTTCCCAGTGATTTGGCTTCCCACAACCTCTACAGTTTGATGCATATGTGGGACATATCCTTCTGTCTGTGAACTCATGGTTGCCCACAATTCTTGTACATCTTCCTCACTGTCTGGTCTGAAATTTTGTGTTGTTTTGCTGTATCAATACTGCTATGTTTCTCTTGACTTAACTGAAGGCTAGCCACTTGGTCTACTGGTGGCTTCATGTGCTCTGGCAGTGTCTATAGCTGCTATATTGTGAGCTTGTCCTTTCCAATCAATTCTTTTTGCACTACAGAATGTGCATAACCCCAAATGAGCTGACCTAGCAGCCTTTCATTTGTATCCTTAAATTTGCATTCTGGCTGCATTTTTCAACTTTGTTATGAAATTGTCAACAGGTTCACTTGAAATTCGCCGTGAAATTCATATCAGTTTCACAGACTCCTGGACATTTACAGCACAAAAGGAGGCCATTTGGCCCATCGTGCCCATGCAGGTCAACAAAGATCTGACTACACTAATCCCATTTTCCAATGCTTACTCCATAGCCCTGGAGGCTGAGGCAACGCAAGTGAATATCTAAGTACTTCCTAAACGTTACCAGAGTTTCTGACTCAACCACCCTTTCAGGAAGCAAGTTCTCAACTCCCCTCTTAGCCTTCTACCTCTTACCTTAAACCTATGCCTCCTGGTTATTGACCCCTCTACTAATGGAAAAAGTGCCTTCCTAGCCACCCTATCTATGTTCCTCATAATCTTATACACCTCTATCAGGTCCCCTCTCAACCTTCACTGCTCCAAGGAAAGCAACCCAACCTATCCAATCTTTCCTCATAGCTCAGACCCTCCAGCCCATGCAGCATCCTGGTAAATCCCCTCTGCACCCTCTCCAGTGCAATCACATCCTTCTTATAATGTGGTGACCAGAACTACATGTAGTACTCCAGTTGTGGCCTAACCAGCATTTTATACAGTTCCAGCATCATCTCCCTGCTCTTGTATTCTGTGCCTCAGCTAATAAAGGCAAGTCTCCCATATGCCTTTGTAACCACCTTATCTACCTGCCCTGCTACCTTCAGGGATCTGTTGATATGCACACCATGGTCCCTCTGATCTTCAGTACTTTTCAGGGTCCTACAGTTCATCGTGTAATCCCTTGCCTTGTTAGCCCTCCCCAAGTGCATTACCTCACACTTTTCAGTCAATACAATGATTTGACTTTAGCTCGAGAGATGTACTAAATTTTTCAATAATTTTGTCTGGACTTCTGCTGTCTTCTTCACTCAGCTCCTAACTATTAAACAAATTTAACGCTTTTTCCCCTGCCTACAAAAGGACATAGCTGACCCGTTCCTCTTTGCAAGTCCCTTTTAGGAACTACTGAATATATTTTGTTTAGAAGCATTTTTGTTCAAGCTTCTTAAATGTCTCTATGACATTATCAGCCTCCCAATTCATCAAGGGCTAGAACTCTGTGTTTATAGCTGCAGCGGCCATTTTTCTTTTGCACAATTCACTCAGTTTTTCTCTCTCTGGCACTAATTTGGGTTGATTTTTCAATCTAATTCAGCATTAAATTCACTTAAAATATTTGTTCTTTTTTACTCACAGATACCCACTGCCACCATGTTATGTCTTTTGGTTCCCATAAGTTATAAATAATCACACTTGAGAGTCAAAATGCTGGTGTGTAGTTGAGTGTAGTTCTTACTGCTCTCCACATGACCAGTAGACTGAATAGACTGATGCATTGTTATTCTGCATATTACTGCAGTGTGACAGTGAATGCGGCAGCCTGGGGTGTATACTTACATAGCAATTAGTTTCTAGTTATTTGTGAATAATGTAACATTATAACAATATAACAGGAACATAGGAACAGGAGAAAGCCATTCAGCCCTTTGAGCCTTTTCTGCCATTCAGTCTGTTTAGGCCTACCTGTTCCTCATCTTTGTATACTTTATTCCATATCCCTTGATGCCCTTACCTGACAAAATCTATCAGTCTCAGTCATAATAAAATAACAGATAGGAGCATATGGAATAGACCATATGGCCTGTTGAGCCTGCTCTGCCATTCAAAATGATCATAGCTGATCTTGGGCTTCAACTCCACTTTCCTGCCCACTCCCTTTGCTCCTTGATTTCCTGGGAGGCCAAAAAATCTGTCTATTCCAGCCTGAAATGTATTCAATGATGGAGCATCAATAACCCTCTGGGATGGAGAATTCCAAAGATTCACAACCCTTTGAGTGAAGAAATTTCTTCTCATCTCAGTCCAAAATGATCAGCCCCCTTATCCTGAGACTGTGCCCCCGTGTTTTAGATTGCCTCGCCAGACGAAACGACTTCTAAGCTTCTACCCTATCAAACCCCTTCAGAATTTTGTAGATTTCAATGAGATTGCCCCTCATTCTTCTAAACTCCAGAAAATATAAGCCCAGTTTACTCAGCCTCTCATTATAGGACAACCCCCTTATCCCAGGGACCAATCTAGTAAACCTTCACTGTACCACCTCCAAAGCAACTATATCCTTCCTTAAATATGGAGACCAAAACTACACACAGTATTCCAGTCTTGAAAATTTCAATTGACCGCAGCATCCTCAACCTTTTGGGGGAGAAAGTTCCCGATTTCCATCTGCATTATGTGATTTCACCCCTAACTAGCCTGGTTCTAAATTTAAAATTGTTCCATGTTGTTCTGGATTCACCTGCAAGAGGAACTAGTTTCTTTCTATCTATCAAACCCTTGTATCATTTTAAACCCCTCAATTAGATCACTCCTGAATCTTCTAAAGTCGAGCCATGGTTATTGAATCTGGCCTCATACTATAGCTCTTTAAGCTCTGGTATAATTCTGATGAATCTGTACTGTATCCCCTCCAAGCCCAATACATCTTTCCTAAAATGCGGCGCCCAAACCTGAATGCAGTGCTCCTGTTGGGGTCTGACCAATACTCTGTGAAAATGAAACATCACTTGCTTCCCTTTGTATGTCAGCTGCCTTGAAATAAAGATGAACATTACAATAGCCTTTTTGATTCTTCTATTTTCATTAGACATGTGTCAAGAGGGTCACCAAAACTGCCACAGTTTGGCAACCTGTATCAGCATGCCCGGCTCCTTCCAATGTATCTGCAGGACAGGATATACTGGAGATGGACAGACATGTACAGGTGAGGAGACTACAGTATGTCCCCTAAACTATTACTCATGAATAGTCTCCTAATTGTACACCTTGAACAAGCTGAGCCCTTGCCAACTGGCTCACAAAGTCTCCTAATTATCCATTTATTGGATTTGTAGTAACCTTTGAAGAATTCATAAGTGATTAACATTTGATTGCAATATTATTTGTGTGTGTTGACAGAAATCCTTGAGATGTTTTAATCAAAGACTGGGTGAAGTCTTACTGGGAGATGGGATACCGAGCAATCAGAATGAACCTGAATTTACATTAGTGCCTTGACATCTCCAAACAATGCACAGCCAGCAAATTATTTTTCAAATCAGTGTGATTTTGTAGGCAAATATGGCAGCCAACTTGTGCACAGCAAGATCCCATGTATGGCATGGGGATGAATCCTAATTGAGCTATTTTGTTGGTTGGGAGAGGAATATTGACCAGGATGCTCTTCCTCAGATTGATAACATGGGATTTTTGCTTTTGTGCCAGATTGAATCCTTGACTTTAACATCTTATTTAAAAAATGGCATTGTTGACAGTACGACATTATCCTGGTGTGGGGATTGAACCCATGATCTCTGACTCACCTCTGGCCTTATTCAGATCGCCACTGTAAAATAACTAATCAGGTGATATAGAAGGGCAGGCTAGATTGGCCAATTGTCAACTGTTGCCCAGACCATTACTGTGTTGTTTAAATTTTTGGGGTTAAATTCAGTGCAGTCAGAAGTATTATTTTTGCATGCAGTGAGTGTTGTGTTAAAAGGCAGTAATTCTTTTTACCATATATTCGTTTCCTCAGATGTGGATGAATGTTTCCAGAACAATGGCGGCTGCTCCCAGCGCTGTGTGAACACGATGGGCAATTACCAGTGTCATTGTCACCCAGGATACACCTTGAGACCTGGAAGCAGAACAACCTGCACAGGTTTGACCTGTCTTTATAGCTATGCAATCAGTTTTTAAAAAATTAACCTATTGGCACTAAGTTATATCAGGCAATCAAGATTAAAAAATGGGAATGAACTGAAGGTTCATCTACTGTTTAGATATCAGATATTCCACAGTGTTGGAATCATGAACGCCTCACTAGGTAAATATCCTATATCAACTGAATCCTCACTAAGTGTATATCCCACAGCATTGACAGAATCTTGTATGCCTCACTAGGTATTTATCCCACAACACTATCTGAATCCTGCACACCTCACGGGTATATATCCCACATCACTGTCTAAATCCTGAACACCTCATTGGACATATCTCCACAGCACACTTAAATCCTCACAGATAGCCTTCTTAGTAAATTAAAGCCAGATTATAATTTCCCGGATATTATTCGGGTCTGGGTGAAAATTCCTCAGTAATGCATTCCCTCACCATGGGGAATACAGATATGAGCTCTCGAGTTAGCGATGCAGAAGACTACATGAGACAATATAAATTCTTAAATATATGGACAGTTCTTAAAGTATCGAACATGCAATTCAAAATCTGATGGAAACAGTCATTTGCAATATTAAATAGGTTCTAGGAAAGAGAGAAAATACAATCTTATTTCGAGTAGAGAATCCAGTTTTAAATTTCAACTAAGATAAAAGCAAAAAACTGTGGATGCTGGAAATCTAAAACAAAAACAAAAATAAAAATACCTGGAAAAACTCAGCAGGTCTGACAGCATCTGCAGAGAGGAATACAGTTAACGTTTCGAGTCCGTATGACTCTTCAACAGAACTAATGAAAAATAGAAGAGAGGTGAAATATAAGCTGGTTTAAGGGGGGTGTGGAACAGGTAGAGCTGGATAGAGGGCCAGTGATAGGTGGAGATTGCCAAAAGATGTCATAGACAAAAGAACAAAGAGGTGTTGATGGTGGTGATATTAGCTAAGAAATATGTTAATAGGTAACATTAAGGGTAGAAAGCAGGACGAGCAAGGTACAGATAGCCCTAGTGGGGGTGGGGTGGGGGAAAGGGATCGAAATAGGCTAAAAGGTAGAGATAAAACAATGGATGGGAATACATTTAAAAATAATGGAAATAGGTGGGAAAAGAAAAATCTATATAAATTATTGGAAAAAAGGGGGATTGGAAAGGGGGTGGGGATGGAGGAGAGAGTTCATGATCTAAAGCTGTTGAATTCAATATTCAGTCCGGAAGGCTGTAAAGTGCCTAGTCGGAAGATGAGGTGCTGTTCCTCCAGTTTGCATTGAGCTTCACTGGAACAATGCAACAGGCCAAGGACGGACATGTGGGCATGAGAGCAGGGTGGAGTGTTAAAATGACAAGCGACAGGGAGGTCTGGGTCATGCTTGCGGACGACCGAAGGTGTTCCGCAAAGCGGTCACCCAGTCTGCGTTTGGTCTCTCCAATGTAGAGGAAACCGCATTGGGAGCAGCGAATGCAGTAGACTAAATTGAAGGAAGTGCAAGTGAAATGCTGCTTCACTTGAAAGGAGTGTTTGGGCCCTTGAACGGTGAGGAGAGGGGAAGTAAAGGGGCAGGTGTTGCACCTTCTGCGGGTGCATGGGAAGGTGCCGTGGGAAGGGGTTGAGGTGCAGTGGGTGATGGAGGAGTGGACCAAGGTTTCCCGGAGGGTACGATCCTTGCGGAATGCCGCCAGAGGGGGTGAAGGGAAGATGTATTTGGTGGTGGCATCATGCTGGAGTTGGCGGAAATGGCGGAGGATGATCCTTTGAATGTGGAGGCTGGTGGGGTGATAAGTGAGGACAAGGGGGACCCTATCATGGATCTGGGAGGGAGAGGAAGGTATGAGGGCGGATGCACGGGAGGTGGGCCGGACACGGTTGAGGGCCCTGTCAACCACCGTGGGTGTACCTTGCTCGTCCTGCTTTCTACCCTTAATGTCACCTATTAACACATTTCTTAGTTAATATCATCACCGTCAACGCCTCTTTGTCCTTTTTTCTATGACATCTTTTGGCAATCTCCAACAATCACAGGCCCTCTATCCAGCTCTACCTGTTCCACACCCCCCTTCAACCAGCTTATATTTCACCTCTCTTCTATTTTTCCTTAGTTCTGTTGAAGAGTCATACGGACTCGAAACGTTAACTGTGTTCCTCTTCGTAGATGCTGTCAGACCTGCTGAGTTTTTCCAGGTATTTTTATTTTTGTTTTAAATTTCAAGTATATTTACAGTAAAAATATGTTAAGTAGGATATTCATCAAATATTAAAATAACATTTACTTAATCCCTAAGTGAGTGAAAGACACCTGAACTAGTCAAGTGGATCTAACTGTCCTCCTGTTTGCTCCTTAATACTAAAAATATGTTTTGGGCTGTATAAATAATTTCCTATTTAGGAATTTCCTATTTTATATTCTAAATTTGGTTTAGATCATTGTTAATTTCTTCTGAAAGTCAGCCCTCTCTTATTCTAAGAAGATTTATAGAACTGTGAATTTCTACAAAATTATGGGCCCCTTTGATTCTAGGGAAGCCACACTTGCCGGAACTTATGATGGACAATTGTTTTCATTAGTCAGGGGTCTGTGTGTGAAAATTATTACATGATTCTAAGTGATAAAAATCGCTAACTAAGTGTGTTCTTCTTATCTGTTCCTACATTGTGCTTTCTTCCTGACATTAGAAAAGCAGATGTACTGATGTGCAGTTTTTTGGGTTGTGTCTTTCTTATCAGTGGATTCTCATTGCTGATAAGAAGACCTGAGGTTTAACTTGTGAGGCTGTGTAGCTAGGCCTTTGTGAACTTTTTGACCTTTTAAAAAATGAACTCTTTTAAATTCTTTAAGCTCTTATTTATAGGAAAATAAGTCTTATTGCCAGTGGAATAGCACTCCAGCAGGAATCATCGCCTTCGAACGTGGGAGGCAGGGAAGGGGTCAAAGAAAGGTGTAGAAGAAAGAAGTCTAATATCGACAGAAAATAAAAATGTTCATTTTTATTCAATTCATGCCAGCTGCAATCTGTACTTTTCTTACTGGTGTCTGTTTGACATTTTCAGATGTGGATGAATGTTTACAGAACGATGGCGGCTGCTCCCAGCGCTGTGTGAACACCGTGGGCAGTTACCAGTGTCGCTGTCACCCAGGATACACCTTGAGACCTGGAAGCAGAACAACCTGCACAGGTTTGACCTTTCACATTTCACTGCTGCTAAATTGAGGTGTCCAATTGGAATTAAAGTGCTGACTTCTGCCGAATCCCAATCCAGACAGGGAATAGTCTTATGGCTGGAAGCTTGAGTTCTAATATTAAGAACTCATTTTCAACTTTATTTTTTGTTCATTTGTTCTCTGGATGTGGGCTAAGCTGCCAAAGGCACATTTTTATTGCCCATCCCTAGTTGCCCCAAGAGGCAGTGGCTATTCGCTGTGAGCTGCTACAGTCACTGCTGTGATTGTTCTATCATTAGTGTGTTAGGTAGGCAATTCTGGGCAATGATACTTTAACAGTGAAGGCATGATGATATATGTCCAAGTCAGGATTGCATGTGACTTGAATATCATGATGTTCCTATGATCTTGCTGCTCTTGCCACAGGGCTGGAAGGTGCTGTCAAAGCCACCTCAAAGAATTGCTGAAGTGAATCCAGAGGGCACCAGTGATGGAGGGGTTGAATATTGTGGCAGGTACGCCAATCAAGTGAACTGCCCTGTGCTGAGTGGTGTTGAGTTTTTTGAGTGCTATTGCAACTCCATACATCTAGCCATCAAGTAGCGATTATTCCATTAGTTTCCTGGCTGAAACTTTGTAGATGGTGACAAGACTTTGCAAGGTCAGGAAGTGAGCCATTTGACATAGAGTTCCTTGTTCTGCCCCACCTTTATACTCACAATGACGATATAACTGATTCGCGTCAGTGCTGGTCAATGGTGATCCCCAGAATATTGATGATTTGGGCATCAATGGTGGTCGTGTCATTGAAAGTCACTGGGAGGGTGGTCAGGCTTTTCCTTGCTGAAGATGGCATTGACTGTCACCTATGCTGTACAAATGTTGCTTGTTGCTGTTGGGCCAAGCCTGGATGTTATCTAGACCCTGTTATAGGTAGCCAAGGAATTCTTCACTACTGGAGAAGCTGTGGAGATAGCTAAACACCATAGAATCATCAATGAAGAGTCCAACTGCTGACCATATGGCGGAGAGAAGATCAATGATGAATCAGCAGAAGATGACTGGGCATAGGACACTTCCCTGAGAGAATCCTCCACTGAAATCTTAGGACTTCAACGATTTACCACAATCATCGAACATACAAACAAGGAGCAGGAGTAGTCCATTCAGCCTCTCGAGCCTGCTCTGCCATTTAATAAGATCATGGCTGATCTGATAGTAACCTGAAATCTGCATCCCACCTACTGCCAATAATCTATCACTCCTTTGCTTACCAAGAATCTATCCACCTCTGCCTTAAAAATATTCAAAAACTCTGCTTCCATCACGTTTTCAGGAAGAGAGACCCAAGTCTCACACCCCTCAGAGTGAAAAAAATTTCACCTCATCTCTGTTTTAAATAGGCGACCCCTTATTTTTAAACAGTGACCCCTAGTTCTAGATTTTTCCACAAGAGGAAACATCCTCTCCCCATCCACCCTGTCAAGACCCCTCAGGATCTTATATGCTTCAATCAAGTCACCTCTTACTCTTCTAAACTCCAGCGGATATAAACCTAGCCTGTCCAACCTTTCCTCATAAGACAGCCCACCCATTCCAGGTATCAGTCAGGTAAACCTTCTCTGAATTGCTTCCGACGCATTTACATCCTTCCTTAAATAAAGTGACCAATACTGTACACAGTACCCCAAATGTGGCCTCATTAGAGACTAGTACAACTGAAGCATAATCTCCCTACTTTTGTATTCAATTTCATATGTAATAAATGATAACATTCTATTCGCTTTCACCCCATGTGTTATCTATGATTCCAGCCTTTGGAGGGTTTTCCTCTTGATTCCCATTGATTTTGTATTTTTTAGTGTTCCTTAGTGCTACATTTGGACAAAAGTTGCTTTGATGCTAAGAGCAACCACTCTCACTTCAGCTCTTACTCTTAACAATTAACATACTTCTATGGTGGTGTTAGTTGGGGAAGGAATGTTGCCTAGAACATCCTCAAAACTGCCTGCCCTTTTTTGCAGATGTCATGGGATCTTTAGCATCCACCCAAGCCAGTAGAAAATGAAAGACACTTTCCTACATATGGTAATAGGACAGTCAAAAACCTAAGCACAGGCTTTCAGGCTGTCTTTTGTTGAGGACATGTGAAAATGCTTCAGAGAATGAAGAAAGGCAGGAACTTAGAGAAAAAATGATTCTTTATTTTCCAGATATCAATGAGTGCCTAGCCAGTCCTTGTGATGTGCACAGTTTATGCAGGAACTTCCCTGGAGGTTATGGATGTGACTGCAAAGCTGGCTTTGAGCTCAGCGGTGGCATATGTGTTGGTAAGTCTGTCACACATCTAGAGATAAATATTCAACATGGGCATGTCAGAAACTGCGGAAGCCAAGCAAATTATATTTTTCACCTCAGCGTCAGGGAGAGAGGGGCTGAATAAACATAATTTTTCCTACATTTGCCTTTTAATTATGCAACTTCACCTAAAACACTGAAGCTTGATTGTCCATTATGGGTACAGCATGGGTAATGGAAATTGGTCATGAATTGAGTTACTGTTCAATGCCAATAAATGTCCCAAGTGGAATCCTTGACAAAATGTGGATGCACATCAGTCGATGGAAGTTCAAAAGTAGGAGTCAGCGATATTAAGTTCCTAGCCCTAAATGAAAAAAAACAAGATGGTGGATCAGTCAAGAGATAATGCATGTTGATGTTTTGTGTATATCATGACTATAAAAAGTGAAGAAAATCGCCCCTTTGTTGAGTTGGAAAGAAAAGGCGAACAACTGTGGGAAGGATTCTGTCATGCTTTCTTCAGAGTAGATTTCATACTACCCATCAGAAATTTTGCTGAAGTGTGTGTCTGATTAGGAAAAAACTGAATCAAAATGCTCCAACTCCCAGCACCTAGTTCAAAGGTAATCATAAAGGCAATATCTATAGGGTAAATAATTGGGACACAATTATGCAATCAATATAAGTTCACTGTTAAAGTTTACTTCACTCTTAAGTAAAACAGACTGAATATTTATTTTGAAAAGTGTAATTTTCTTTTGCAGATACGGATGAATGTAGAGACAATCCGTGTGACCCCACTGAATATTGTCTGAACTCTGTGGGAAGCTATCTGTGTGTGTGCCCCTCCGGTAACTGCTCAGGTAAGTCACAGCTTCACTTGAGACAGATTAGAGGTTGAATTTGGAGCATGTAGTAGTGTTTTGAGGGATTGGGTGGCACAGTTCACCTTCAGTGCCCAAATTTGAAAACTATCTCTCTGATGGCTACACCGGGGCTTAGAGGAATGTTTCGGGGACCCTTAATGCTGACTCAGATTTGGAATAAAATTAAAAAGAAATGTTTCACTTGGAGAGGAATTTGAGCAGACAAGTTCCAAACTATGTCACTCCTCCTTCTTCACTGACCTTGCTGATTTTAATTCCGGGGCATCATCTGTATGTTGCCTGCAATGGGCAGGAAGTGGCTGCTCCCTGGCAGGCAAGAGTGGAGGTTTGGGCAGTGGGAGCCTGCCAACTGGCACCAATACAAGGTTCGCTGGCAAGAAGTTGCATCATGAGGAGATGGTTTTTTGAGGGCCATGCAGGAGGAAAGGAGAGGTGAACCCAAGGCAAGGAAGGCCTGAATTTCCTTGAGACATAAAGGAAACATCCTGCTCCATTTGGGCCCACATGAATAAAAATACCTGTTTGGGCCTCTTCTGCTTGTGGATGATCTTCTCGCTGTTGTTACCTGGTGGAAAGCCACAACTGTTCCCTGTCCAGACCGGAGATAAAATTGCAGTCAGAGCCGAAAGATGTCATTGGAACCTTATTTACATATTGAAGGCAGGATCCCATTGGCGCTGTTTGTCTATTTGGAAAGCAAGTCATAATTGAAGATGACAGAATTCAAGTGGGCATTGTCGGATAAACCACCTGGCCAATTTTAACTGTCCACCTGTCTGGTTTCTGTCGAACAGGAAGGGTTAAAATAACTCACTGTGTCAGCTTTATTCTTATTTATCCTTTCATGGGATGTGGGCGTTGCTGGCTGGGCCAGCATTTATTGCCCATCCCTATTGCCCTTGAAAAGGTGATGGTGAGCTGCCTTCTTGAACCACTGCAGTCCCTGTGGTGTAGATACACTCACAGTGCTGTTAGGGAGCGTGTTGCAAGATTTTGATACAGTGACAGTGAAGGAACAACAATATAATTCCAAGTTAGGATGGCGAGTAGCTTGGAGGGGAACTTGCAGGTGGTGGTGTTCCTATGCATCTGCTGCCCTTGTCCTTCTAGGTGGTAGAGGTTGTGGGTTTGAAAGTTGATATTGAAGGAGGCTTGATGAGTTGCTGCAGTTCTTCTTGTAGATGGTACACACTGCTGCCACTGTGCGTCGGTGGTGGATGGAGTGAATGTAGAAGGTGATGTGTGGGGTGCCAATCAAGCGGGCTGCTTTGTCCTGGTGTTGAGCTTCTTGAGAATGTTGGAGCTGCACTCATCCAGGCAAGTGAAGGATATTTTATCAAATTCCTGACTTGTGCCTTGTAGATGGTGGACAGGCTTTGAGAGTCAGGAGGTAAGTTATTTGCCATGGAATTCCCAACCTCTGACCTGCTGTTGTAGCCACAGTATTTATATGTCTGATCGAGTTCAGTTTCTGGTCAATGGTAACCCCCAGGATGTTGATGGTGAGAGATTCAGTGATGATAATGCCATTGAATGTCAAGGGAAAATGGTTAGATTCTCTTCTATTGGAGATGGTCATTGCCTGGAATTTGTGTGGCATGAATGTTACTTGCCTCTTTCAGCCCAAGCCTGAATGTTGTCCAGGTCTTGCTGCATGTGAACACGGACTGCTTCATTGTCTGCGGAATTGCAAATATCTCCATTCGTGACCTTATGATGGACGGTAGTGCATTGATGAAGCAGCTGAAGAAGTTTGGGCCTTGGACACAACTCTGCAATGACATCCTGGGACTGAGACAATTGACCTCCAAAAAGCATAAGGCTTTGAGGTATATGACTCCAAGCAATAGAGCATTTTCCCCATGATTTCCATTGACTCCAGTTTTGCTAGGGCTCCTTGATGCCACACTTGGTCGAACGCTGCCTGGATGTCAAGGGGCAACCACTTTCGCCTCACCTCTCGAGTTCAGCTCTTTTGTCTTTGTTTGGACTAAGGCTGTAATGAGGTCAGGAAGCAAGTGACCCTGACAGAACCCTGAGTGTCAGTAAGCAGGTTATCGCTGTGTAAGTGCTGCTTGATAGCACTGTCAATGGCACCTTCCATTACTCTGCTGATGAT